>NW_007233346.1:130169-137670 GCF_000164805.1 Carlito syrichta | reverse complement strand
CAGTCTGGACGAACAAGTGAGACTCCAATTCAAAAAAAAAAAAAAAATCTATTAAAAAGTTAGCAATAACACTGTTCTAACAATTAAACTTTTAATAACATTTCAAGTTTATTTTTGTACTCCAGGCATTTATCCTATGATAGTGGTATTTCACTTTTGGCCTCAGTTTCTTCCAAGAATTGGCTTATATACTAAGCCAGTTGCCATTTGCCCAAATATGTATGTGATGTCCCTTAGTTATCAATGAAGTCCTCAGATCGAAAGGAACAAGCAGGGCCCAGGCGTTGGAGTCCAGTGGGTCTGCTTCTGCGTGTGTTCTGAGCTAGCCATGTAACTGCTTCACTGCTCTTAGTCTGAGTGTCCTCATCTGTAAAATAATCATGCCAGTATCCACATACTATAGGATTATCCAGAGGTTAAGTACGATAACACATAAAAGTATATGTGTAAAAACAGCTTCTCAGTAAACGTGGATTTCTTGTTCTCCAAAGATTCAATAGGGTTAACATTTTCAATCTGTTCACTGCCTGGTGTATAGTAATATGCAAATAATAATAATAATAACCGTCAGGCTCGGTGGCTCAGCATGTAATCCCAGCACTTTGAGAGGCCAAGGCAAGTGGATTGCCTGAGCCCGTGGGTTTGAGACCCACCCAGGCAACTTGGTAAGACCTCGTCTCTACAATAAATCAAAAATTATTTATTTTTTGTGGTATTATTATTTACGTGGTAGCGCATGCCTGTAGTTCCAGCTTCTTGGAAGGCTGAGGCAGAAGGATCGCAGAGTCCAGCAAGTCAAGGCTGCGGTGGCCGGGAGGGTGCCACTGCACTCCAGTCTGGGCGACAGACTCAAAAAATAATAATTATTATAATAATAACCTCAGCTGTTATTGTGACTTCCTGCTAAAGACAGAGAAAACCACTGTCTGTGAATTGTCTCTCCTTTCAGACTGATATTCCCAGCCTGGCTTGGTCTTCCTCATCCTTTAGGAACTCAGTTCTGGCCTTATGTTTGTGTTAACCACACTGTATTATATGTTTTTAAAAATACCTATCCCTTCTATTAGATAGTAAATTACTAAAGGCAGGGACTGGGCTTTATGTGTCTATTCTTAATGCTCAACAACATTTCCTGGCATGTAGTAGGTGATCAATTAAGTGCCTAAGTAAAAGAATCTTCTGCCAGGCACTGTGTCAGACCTATGCTGTTTCCCCTACTTCCTATGACACCCTCCTACCTATTGATTCGTAGCCATGTTTATTAAAGACTTAAAAGCAATAAAGATAAAATAACACTAAAGCAAGCATTACTGGCTCTGATGATGTTAAATACTATCCACCATGATATAGTTTAGGTAGAAAGTCATCTGAAACAGTGTGTTTGATGGGTTAGTCACAATGCCCTTCCCCCTCTATGATTCTAAAATGCAAACCCTATATTTTGATATCTTTTTTTTAATCCACTGAATTTTGGATGAATGTGGTATTAGCATGAGAGAATATAGAAGGCCATGTAACATATGACAGCCAAGGGTGTGACTTTGGAGGAAGGGGAACTTGTGTTTGAGACTTACTAGCTATGTGATCATAGGCAAACCACTTGGAGTCTTATCCATAAAATAATAATAACAATTTCTACCTCATAAAGTTGGGGGTGGGGGCAGTGGTTAAAAGAGATCATGTCTACAAAGCATTTGGCATGGTCTGGCCCCTAGTAGGCTCTCAGATGAAATGGTTGTTAAGTATTCAGCTACATTGAGCCATATACATGCTTCATAGAGGTGAAATGGATCCTAGAAATAACTTCTCCCAAACCCTTCATTTTGAGGATGAACCAGCTGAGGCCCAGCAAGAGTCCACAACTGCTAGAGCTTCATCTGGAAAGGCCAAGAAGTCTGTGCAGCACCACTCAAGTCTCATGACCTAAGCAGTCCTGGATCTCACTCAATTGGCTCAACAGGATCAAACCTCATTCTCTTTGCAATTTTGCACAAGCATCATAGATGTCACTAAGAGTATGAATTCTAATAACCCTGGTGATATTTACCACTTCCTGATTTTCCCTACTTCTCCCAGAGCACAGGATGAACTCTAGGTTACCTCTTCTCCTTAATCAGAAGCTTGGAGATGAACTCCTTGGCCTCCTCTGAGATGTCCTGAAATTCTTCATCCTCTAAGTCCCACCTGCAGGCCAGGATGTTGTTCAGCGTCTCTGCGTCATTATCGCCCAGGAAAGGGGACAAACCACTAAGTCTAGAGGACACAGAAACCAGAGTGAGTACTTTTTAAACAGCCTCAAACCTTTACAGACAGGTTGCTTTTTGGTTCTGCCGTTTACAAGAGAGAGAGGGAGCATCATCTAATAATGATGCATGATTGTATAAATTACTATTGCAATAAAGGAAGCATTTGCTTCTTCCACCTCAACTCCTAACTAAACAACTGCAGCCACAAAAGCAGCAGCTATGCTCAGATGTGAACCTCGAAGAATAGTACAACTTCCTTTTAAAGTATTTTGCAGCTGGCAAAGTGCTGTCATACACTCAGATGGCAAATACCAGGCATGTCACCTCTGAGGAACAAGGCTAGCATGAGTCATTTAGGAGGTCAGGACATGAGTTGTTGTTGTTGTTGTTTTAATTACTTTTGGGGCTCTAAGTGGTGTCTTAGAAGTTAAAGCGATTAGTGAAAAGGACATACATTTACTTTTTCATTCCTTTCACCCACAGGATTCAGTGGAAACCAGAAAGCAACTGAGCAAGATGTGGTGCTATTTATTTTTGAAATATCCAAAATAAGGATTTTAATCAAAATAGCAAAGCCTCACAGACTTAAGATCAAGTATCAGAGAGAGACAAAAGAGCTACTCACAGCATATAGGCAATGACCCCCACACTCCACATGTCAGTAGGAAAGGAAACAAAATCATAGTTCACAACTTCAGGAGCGAGAAACTCTGGAGTTCCAAAGTTCACCTTCAGTTTCTCTCTGGGTTTGTATCTGGAATTTAAGAGACAAAGTAGAAGAATGGAGAGTGTCAATCAGAGATCATGTACACTTTAGCTATACAGTGAACTTCAAATAAGTAGGTGTTAATAGTAATCACATATTTAAGCAATTGTGTCAAAAACTTGTAAAGAGGTCTCAGCAATTTTAAAAGTCAAAATTCATACTAGAAAACCTTAATAATCTGAAAGAGTTGTGGGAAGAACCATTTCAAATAATTAGAATGTCTGAATTAGCCTGAGCCCACGGGTTCGAAACCTGCCTGGGTAGCGAGACCTCATCTCTACAATAAACCAAAAAATCAGCCGGGCGTGGTAGCACGTGCCTGTAATTCCGGCTACTTGGAAGGCTGAGGCGGAAGGATCGCCAGAGCCCAGCAGGTCGAGGCTGCGGTGGCCGGGAGCGGCCACTGTACTCCAGTCTGGGCGACAGAGTGAGACTCCAACTCAAAAAAAAAAAAAAGAATGTCTGAATTATAGATGACAAAAAAAGACAGATATGGTTCTTGACATGGAGATGGCTTGGGAATTAGCCTGTAATAATGATAAACAGAATGCTGCAATAATTTACAACGTCCATCTTCTATGCATCATTAATGTGCTGAATCGTTCATGTATCCACGTAAACTCTTTGTTCCCTGAAGAAGTTTATATGTGCCAGAATCCTTTGTAAGCTTGTTTACGCTTTTAATGTTTTTTAAAGTAAATTTCTGTACAGATGGAACAAATAAAAACGACTAAGACAAACTCTTACACGTGCTAAATTAATGGCTTTAATTTAATAAACTTCAATGTATTAGGTTTTAATTTTTTGCATGCATTATAGAAAATTCTAAACACTCAAATCTCAAATTAAGCAAGGTAGGGCCAAACACAACTTTTGTTAAACTAATTCTAAATGGGGCCATAAAACTAAGGGGCAGATTTATCTCAGCAAAGAAAGAGCAGCCATCATGTCCTCTAACTTCATTCATACACCTATGTCCAAATAAACATACCTTCTGGCCAATCCAAAATCAATAATTTTTATTTGCTTAGCATCCCGATTCACACACAGGATATTCTCAGGCTGCCAGGAGAAAGAGACACATTAGCAATGAAAACAAGCCTCATTCACTCAAATTGTCCTTGAACCACAACTAAAAATACGATGTTCAGGAAAAACATATCAGGCCTTTCACTTCGGGGCTGGCTTGTCTATGTGGGTATTTTCTCCTTTAATTATGTGGTGGATGAGGTTGTGGGTATCCTGCCAACCTTACATTACCCTGCCTGTCCTCTCCATGGTTTTGCAATTTACCATAATGCAGAAGTTCAGGCAGAGGCCTCCTTGAAGGGAGAAAGAAAAGAACGCTGCTTCAGTACTTTCCAATGGACTGATGAAGACCAGCTCAGACCTGTCATCTGCCCCCATCTAAAATTATTAAGTATGAATTTCCCCTTCTTGGAGAAATATTTTCCCCAAGATTTATGAGTTCCAAGAGAAATGTCCTGATTCATTTAACAACCACACTGAACATGCACTACACTGTGAACATTCCGACTTCCAGTTTCCCTCTGCGCTTTGTCTGTGGGAAAGTCACATGTCAAAGGAAGCCTCTTCTCTTCTAGTCATTCTTTGGCCTCACCAATTCTAAGGTTTTGCTGAGTTTGGTCTCTAAGACTCTTGACTAAGTGTTCCCCCGGAATTAGACTCTGGTCATCTGACAGTTTTGGGGTGAAGGGGAAGAAAACAGGTAGCAGTGCAACTGCTCATTGTTCATAGACTGTCTTACAAGTGTACCTGCATTCACTGGGGTAGAAAAATAGAGGTGGAAAAAATAAGGGATTTAATTTAAAGTCAAGTAACTCATAAAAGAGAAATAAAGTTTTCAAAGAAGAGTTAAGAACATTTAAATTCCAGTCCCAATTCTTCCTTAAGAGCTTGGGGTGGGGGTGGAGGGTATTAGCTTAGTCTCTGAGTGTCGAGATTCCATTTCCTCAGCCTTTAGATGGGATCGGGCTCTCCTCACCCCAACCTGTCTGGGTGGAGAAGAGGTGCAAATGAAATTGGAAACTCAGAAATACTTTATGAAATGACATAGTGTTTCCTTATCAATATTCAATAGTTCATTTGGCTGGGCAGAATACCTTTGGAAGCCCTTTTCTAAAATATCTCTAAAACAGATGTCTGTGAGTAACCATTTGTAGAGAAGGAGTGCTATGTAAGAACATTTGGTTTCATGCTTAAATAACTGATCAGTCATTTATAAAACTGTACAATAGTGAAGGAATACTATGGCATCAAAAAATTTGTTTGCAGAATGTAAAGAAATAGCTTTAAGGGCACTTACACAGTTAATTACTTATGGTTATAAAATTAAAGATTGTTCATTGAATAAGATCTGCAAAACTGAAAAATATGGAGACCATTTGTAAGTCACCTACAATCTCCCCCTTGTAGTGACAAAGACTTAATATTTTTGATATTTTTGCCCTTTTCCTTCCAAGGAGCTTTCTAAAAAGCTGGTCCTTGATGACTCATCTTGTTGTCACTTTTATTATGATCTTTACATACAAACCATAACTAAAATTGCCGGTTACAAGTCCTCAATTAACGTTACGAAGCCACATGTGGAGCCACCTGACTTCTGATAGGTCTGCTCCTGGTTCCAGTTGCCAATCAAATCCCTTTAGGGATAGCAGCAGACTATATGCACTCAAAGAAATGTTCCATGAAACTATGTATTATCCAACTTGGCTCATGGCCAAGGGCTTTGCTAATGAATTTTAATCTTTGACTTTATCATTTTATATACCACTTCCTTCTGTGTTGGTCCTGCTTGAAAGTGAATCAGAAAGGCAAGGCACATAAATCAAGACAGTGAGGTCAGCCAAATTGCAGGGGGAGAGGTCCACGAAAACCCATTTAAGGAGGCTAAATTTATTTTGCTGTGCAATCCCTGGTGACTTGTAATCTATGGGGTGTTATGGAGAATATATATTTTATCTCACTGTCATGTTGTGCAAACAGGAAAATGAGAAAGAGACCGAGCCACACAAGAAGATGCAGTTATAATACTGAGCCCCACTACACTTGATCAGGGTTGCTGAGTCTGGGTCTTTTACTGGTTGTAACTAGGACCATGTACTGCCCAATTCTAGAGACTTTGTAATGAGAGAGGGCAATAAATAAGAGGAAAAAGGCAGGCAGCTTGGGTTTTTAACAGCTTGCCCCCCTTTCTGGCATGGTATCCTGCCTACCTTCTCTGTGCCCTGGCATTCTGGTCCTGCATTCCACACACCACAGGTGTCTTGCAGATCTTATTCAATGAACATTCTTTAATTACATAATCATAAAAAATTAACTTTTTAAGTGTCCTCAGAGCTATTTATTTACCTTCTGCAAGCAGTTTTTGATGCCATAGTATTCTGTCACAACTGGACAGTGCATAGGAGAGTAAGTCCCAAAGTCCAGAGCTCCTGAAGACTTCAGGAGCATGCTGGGGATTTTTGGAGATTTGAAACAGTTGGCCACCACTAGGGTATTTTGACTTAGCTAAAATCCTCCCATCCACTTATATCCCAATAATGAGAGGAATGCCATAAGGATGACACAAGTTAATTCTAACTTTTTAAGGAAATCATCTGCCATGTAGAATTCTTTAACACAGGCAAGTTATGAGAATCTGAATAGTAGCCCCTAAAGATGGGGCATGAGGATGTTAGGGGGTGACAGAAATTGGGAATTAGGAGGTGAGGGTAGGAATCTAGATTTTCATTAATTCCTGAAATGGCAGTACAAATTTCCCAAACTGGGTCGTGATAACTGACATGAGAGGAAAGGTAGGAAGGGTCTGCACTTCATAGGATTCAAAACGCACTCTACCTTCAGGTCCAAATGGAGAATGTACATCTGGTGCATGTGCCGGATCCCCTCACATATCTGCTTCATGAACAGGATGGTATCAAACTCTGTTAGGTTGCAGTTTTCATCAATGATGCGGTCGAACAGCTCCCCACCGTCCACACTGCAGAGGGAAGGAGAAAGGCCCTGAGTTTCAACTCCTTAGCCACCATGGGTCTTTCTTGCACAACTTAACATGCAAGTTTCTCTACCTCTTTTAGAAGATGTGTGCACACAGTTATCTCTCTAACTTATTTGCTCTCTCCCTTAGCTGATTCTTATGCTGAAGCCAGCATCTTATAGACCTTAAAACACACAAATGGAAATCTTCAAAGTTCCTTTCATCCAGTGGCTTCAGCTCCAGGGTGAGGCCACATGTACCACTCTCTAAATATATTGAAGACAGAGCCCTAAGAATGCATGCAGGGGAATTACAAGCCCTTACTGAAAGTAGTCAGAGTTTCAGTCTTTTTTTTTTTTGAGTTGGAGTCTCACTCTGTTGCCCAGACTGGAGTGCAGTGGCCGCTCCCGGCCACCGCAGCCTCGACCTGCTGGGCTCCAGCGATCCTTCCGCCTCAGCCTTCCAAGTAGCCGGAATTACAGGCATGTG
>NW_007233346.1:113266-130074 GCF_000164805.1 Carlito syrichta | reverse complement strand
ATTCCCCAGGCGGGTCTCGAACCCGTGGGCTCAGGCAATCCACTCACCTCAGCCTCCCAAAGGCGCGGGATTACAGGCTGAGCCACCGAGCCTGGCTGAGTTTCAGTCTTTTAAGTTCCCAGACTAATTTCAGTGATAAAGTGCTTCTGCAGCTGATACTAGATACTATAGTTCCCTGTATCCTCAGGGAATGTGTTCCACGACCCCCTGTGGATGATCAAAACCACAGGTAGTATTGACCCCTATATATAATATGTCTTTGTCTATATAAACATACCTATGATAAAATTTCATTTATAGATTAACCAAAAATTAATGATAAAAAAGAACAATTATAACAACATGCCGACATCACTACTGTTGCACTGTAGTCCAATATTAAGTAAAATAAGTTTTGCTTGAACACAAACACTGCAATAACACAAGAGTCGATCTGATAACCTAGTCAGCTACTGAGTAACAACCTGCAGAAAGCATCTGCACGGGGGATACGCTACACAAAGGAATGGGTCACGCCCCAGGTGGGATGCAGAGTGAGAGTTCATCACACTACTCAGAACAGTGTACAATTTAAAACTTATGCATTTTTTACTTCTGGAATTATCCATGTAATATAGACTGCTGATAACTGAGTCCAAGAAAAGTTAAGCTGTGGATAAGGGGGGACACTATGCTTTATTATCCAAAATGTTTTATTGTACAATGGAAAACAAAACCCAAAATGGAAAAAAAAATGAATGAATGGTATATTGTTATAATTGTTCTTTTTCATCATTAATGAAAAATGAATGAATCACAACATTGATTCAATGTTAGAATTATAGTTATCCCTCTATATCCATGGGTTCCATGTTCACAGGGTCCATTATTCAAGGATTGAAAATATTCAACAAAAGAAACCAGTAAAAAATAATAATACAGCAATAAAAAAATACAAATTTTAAAAAGCGACTGTTTGCATAGCATTTGCATTATATTAATATTATAAGTAATCTAGAGAAGATTTATAGTATACAGGAGGAGGCATGTAGGTCATATGCAAATACTATGCTATTTTACATCAGGGACTTGCGCATCAGTGGATTTTGGTTTCCACAGGATTCCTGGAACCAATCTCCCATGGATACCAAGGGATCACTGAACTTATTTTCTAACCAGACATTAAGTTTTTATAAAGGTGATTGCAAATTGAAGCTTCTTAGCCCTGGTCATCAACAGTTTGATACAAATTTTTTATTAGTAAATATACTGCACAGGAGATGTAGCCCCAAAACCACTTTCTTCCAGGTGGCCCAGGATAATATTTAAGCTTAATTTTTTACAGTAAAACTTATATACACAGCTAGATCTACTTTGTCCCACTACTATCAATAAAATCACACGTGGATACATGTAATCCCAAGTAGTTTCCTTTCTGACACTGGCAACACCACAAAAACTGCAATATCACAAGAGTCAGTCTGATAACCTAATCAGCTACTGGCCCACATAAATCAGAATCAATGGGGTAAGAGCTTGGTTCTGCCTCGGCTCCAGCAGGACAGAGCTGCTGTTGTGCTGCCATGAATACTGTGGGAGAGGTGTGTGGGGAGGGTAGGAGGGGACACATACTATTCCATAACCAGGACAATGTCATTCTTAGACTCAAAGGCATCGTAGAGCTGGATGAGGTTCGCATGGTCCAGCTGGTTCATGACGCTGATCTCGTTCTTCACCTCCTCCTGTGAAGAGGGAAATGGGCTTTAGTGTGGTAAAGATGGAAGGAGGAGGGAGGGAGCCCCTCCCGCAGCCTGTACCTTATCTTTTGTGCCTCTGGTCTTAATGATTTTGGCTGCCAGCTTCAGACCTGTGGCTGTCTCTTCGCACTTGTGAACCTGGCCAAAACGCCCTCTGCCAAAAAGAGGAAGCAGCACAACATGAAGTCCTGTCATCTATTGCCAAGTGGACAGTGCACAGTGACCCTGGGCATTTCTCTTTTTGAGTTTGAATGAGTAAACCTGTGAGTGCATCTACTGTATCTGATAAACTTCTAGAACAGCAATTGTCAAGGTGTGGTCTGTGGGTCACTTGCAAAAGAATCACATGGGGGGTTGCTAAGAATGCAGGTTTCCTGGGCTCTACCCCAGACCTTCTCAGGCAGGAATCTGGGGAAGACTCCAGAATTTGCATTTTCAGCAAATTCCCTGAGTGATTCATATGCACCCTAAAATTTGAGAATCACCTTTATAGATAATACAGAATATTTCTCAATACATGTGAATATAATCAGATGGGCTTTGTTAGCAGAAGCACATTACAGCCCATGGTCAAGTATATGAAACTACTTTTGGAAACTGTATATAAATAAATGACAGAAATATTGCATATGTGTGTGTGTGTGTGTGTGTGTGTGTGTGTGTGTGTGTGTGTGTGTGTGTATCAAAAATACATACTGCCTAGTCTCCTATGAGATTTTTTTGACAGTTTAGCTTGGATATAAGCATAAGACAGCTTCTTACCTATGTAATCACATATAGAAATGCAAATTTGTGAAAGGTTTTCCATTTGATTTGTTTGTTTACTTTGCTATCTTATTTAGTAAAATCAGCTAGAATACATTGTGCATTGGTGGTTATCACAGTAGAGAGTGAAGGAGAGACCCTCCAGGAACATAGCAAACCTAAAGTAAGACCTATGACAAGGCTGGAGGATTTCAAAGATGAGGATCACAGCAACACTGGAAGAGGTAGGGGCAGTGGCGGCTACCATATTCTATTCAACTTATCTACACACCCAGTGCAGAAGCAGACAGATCTTGGAGAATGACATTGGATTACCACAAACATAGTCAAGGCGTGACTTCAATTCCAACAACTGCTCCAAATGTATTCTTTACTGGAGTACATGAACATAGACACAGACACCTCCCATGTGGCTATTAATTAAGAAAATGCTTTTTCCCTATGTTTCCCTAGGTTAGGCCCCTAGAACCTTCTGGCCCAGCAGTGGTGTACCATCAATGTCTGACTACTCGGCTACCTCAGCTCTCTGGCTCTCTTGCATAACTTATTCTGCAAGAGCCTTGAATGTTAAGGCCACCCTCCAAGATTCATGTGGGCTCATCATACTGCTAAGTTAATGTGAACCGAACGTGGTGATCAGGTATTATAAATACCCTAGAGTCCACAGGGCACAAGATGAACTCCCAGGAAAATTCAGGGACTTGCCACTGTGGGCAGGTTTTTTGAGATTCAGTGATCCTTGGCATGTTGCTATATCTCTGCCAAAAGTAAAAGATAAGTTGCTATATCCTGAACCTCCTACCATTAAAAAGGAGATACAGTCATTTGACAAACAGCTTTGCATTTGAAGACAGCAACACACATTTGGTTGTGCTCATCTAATGTATTTGCTGAGCAAATCATGGCTGCCAATTTTGGGTGGATCCCGGAACAAGAGGTGACCAGCAGCTGGTTCAGACGGCAGTACAATCGAGAAGGTCTGATGGTGCTCAAGAAGACAAAAAGAAAGCTTTAAAGGAGCCATTGACAAACTGTGACTGGACAAACAGCACAAATTCTGGGAATTATTTCAAAGTTTGTTCTGCAAATAACAATTCTCTGTTAGAGAAATAGTTGCTGGCTTGCCACTGAAGTCCCTGAAGACCCAAATACCTCAGACTTCCATGGCATCAGTTCATGTTGTGGAATTCCCATTTCTCCCTCAGCCCATCCCCACAGTTTCATGGGATATGATCAGCCAGCTAGGGAAGAAAAAGTTCAGGTGGTTTCATGTGGCTGAGGGCAAACAAACAGGGAATGGGAAGAGTTAGAAGGGACTTCACAAATAGCAACAACACCAACTGTAGAAACCTGTGCTTAGTAGCTATGCACATTTTCTATACAGTGATAACAGGGGGATTATGAGTGAAGTAAAGGAAAGAACATCCTCTGCATGAATACGGTCCTTAATGGACTTTAATCTTCCTTCTTTAGAGAGAGAGTATACATTTAGATGTCCCTCAAATAAATTATTCAAAGAGCAAAGTAACCAGTTGAAATGGAGAATAGTAATTAATACAGTAACAATATAAATGGAAAACCAGCAATAATGATATAAAGATTTAACACATCCCACAAGAACTACACAGTATTGACTAGTTTCTACGTCCTGTCTCCCTGTGTCTACACCATGGCTTTGGGCAGCTGATCAATCTGGTGGCTCACATGGGGTTTTTTCTTATTTTCAGACATTATAACATGGGAAATAAAGTAGACAATAAATGCAGAGTTTAGTCACCACATCAACCTTTCTGGCATCAGTGACCGTTTTCAGAAATGGTTAAAATCTCTTAAGATGTGTGTTTATAACATCTGCAAAGTCCTCAGGCTCTGTCCTTGTGAAAGCTCTCTTTTTTTTGTTGAAAGAATGTTAAAACTGAGCATTACTTACCCTCCTAAAATTTCTGTTTTGCTCACAGTATAGAAACTGTTGACTGCTGCTTGTTTGGCTGTCACAATACGATGGTCAAACGGGGCAGGAGGAGCTGGGATATCATCTAGAGGGTGAGAGAAAAAGAAGGGCCATCTATCAAGCAGTCCAACCTCATTATGGCCACAAGCATTGGGCCTCATAGTAAAAATGTGCTCATTTAATAATAAAATACAATGAGCCATCTGTTTTATTTCTAACAATCCAGGCACATAAATTTTCACTTGAGATTATGAGCTGTGATTCACAAAGGTGATATCTGACATTTCTGAGAAAGAATGTCAGGACCACTCAACAATTGTTCAAACCATCTTCAGGATCACTTTTAAGAATGTCAAAATAGTTAAAAATCTCTAACACCAATACAGTCCAGACAGGTAATACTTCCAAGTCTGAGACAATTTTAATTCAAACATGAGAAATTGTTTGATCCTTTTTAAAAAAATTACCACTGATATAGTCTGTTATTTTAATTAAAGTAGAGAAGAAAAAAAGAAAAATGAAACATTTATTCATGTCATTGAAATGTTTGATATTATATATTACTTTCCAAAATGTTTTAGACTTTATTTAAGGCACATTTAAAGCACAAAGATGAATTTTTCCTGGCTGGCTGGAAATAAAACACCCAATAAAACTAGGTAAGTGTGTATTCTACAGCTATCGAATTTCTCCCACTTTCTGCCTTCCATCTTAAGTATTTAAACGCTAGTCCACATTAGCATCAGTTCTAACACCCATGATTACTCAGTAAGATTTCTTTCAGTATTTTTTTCTTTTCCATGTTAAATTTGCTTGCCATGAACCTGTTCATTCTCCATTAATTCATTTATTAAGAGCTACTGCATGCATACACTGTGGATACAAAAGGAAATGAGTAGAAAATAGTTTTGCTCTCAAAAATTTACATTTTTAACACATTTCTTGAGCACTTATCTTGTTCCAGGCACTCTATCAAGTATTAATATTTTTTAGAATTTAGATACTATAAATCTCTGGGAATCTGATCTGATAAGGACATTCACCTCTCACACCACAAACATGCTGAAAAATGAAGTCAAGAAAGAATTATCTTGGGGTAGCATTCATCGCTTCAGATTTTTTTAAAAAGAGGGATTGAGTTAAACACACAAATGGCATCAATATGGCATTAAGTCTCCTGCAGGCTGTTAGATTAAGTGAACCTTAGTAGGAAAAGTTTACTGGAAAAGGTTAAAAAGCCTTAATGGGCCAAACAAAAGTCATTTCCTACCCAAGAGGGTCAGGAGATCTTTCTCTTGGGAGGTCTTCATCCCAGCAGACTTCCAGGGTTTGCCCTGTGAGTAACTCTGGCCTTGTTTGGCCACCTGTGTCATTTTACATGCGTGTCCTTCACCTGTACCTACTACATCTACTCTGCTCTTTTTGTTGACATCGTAGACGAAGCACTCCTCTGTCACTCTACGCTTACTGCTACCCGTATACTCTGTTTGTTCAGCATTCTGGAAAATGGATCCTACTGCTGAATTTCCTGGGATTCGTGGTGTAGAAATGGTCTTTACACCACTGACACACCTGGAAAATAAAATCCAGTTGCAGCTCTCAAAGTTTCAAGGAGAAAACTTTCAGATGGTCAAAATTCTTAGACTAAAACTTTCTAAAATGATATTTCAGTGACAAGGATGCAAGTTCCATCATACAGTTGACCATTTTGGTGTCTGGGGACAAAATAGAGCAGTATGTGTCCTCCATCAAATCTGTGGATGTAGATAATCAGGATCCCAGAGGATCTCCCCAATATCCTCATTGTGATCCCAAGTTATTTCACTGACCCTTTATAAAAGCAATCATTCTATGAATGCCTAATTTGATCTTCATTTTTTTTTAAACTTCCTTTCCTTAGAGAAGAGAGAAATTACTAAATTACAGCATGATAAAAGAAGCAACAATCTCTCTGAATAATAACAGCAGTGAGAATAAACCTTTATAGGAGGAAAATTCTACCTAATTTCCGTTTCTCAGCAGCTCTCAGCCTTACTAAGAACATCTTTGCAGTGATGGAGTTTTTGAGTAATCATTTATGTTTATGTTTAATTCTTGGAAAATTAAATTTCTCCAAGATTGTGTTTCAAATATATTATCAAAAAATTAAATAAGAATTATGTCTTAAATCCCAGAAACAGACCACACAAGTGTTTTGATAGTTTTTGTTCCAAATAGATACTGTGGTTCAGCATAATTTAGAGTAATTAATTTTAATTGGCTACAAAAATACCTGAATTTATATGTGAAACTTTGCAGTTAAGGAAGAAAGTAATTCAATAATCTACATCTTATGCAATGCCCATAATATTTGGGGAAAAAATAGCCAATTTATGATGTATAATGGAGTAGGTAGGCTTTTTCAGATTTAGGTTTTTAACTTAAAGATAAATCTAATCATTATTTAATTCTTGACCTTAGGAAGGATGTGTTCTAAATTGCTAAAAAAATAAAAGTTTTTTACTTAATCTTTTAAAAATATTGGTTCCCATGAGCACTATTAATCATCATCTTTGCCTACCAGTTGGTAGAAAACTTAGAAAACAATAAAATGCCTGAAAATATCACAAACAAGAAGAAAAAATAATGGCAAGAAAATGTGACCATGAAAAATCCACATCAACTGGGAAACTGGGTTTTAAATTATTGCTTTAAAAATTATCTTCAAGCTGGGCTCGGTGGCTCAGCCTGTAATCCCGCACCTTTGGGAGGCTGAGGTGAGTGAATTGCCTGAGCCCGCGGGTTCGAGACCCGCCTGGGCAGCGAGACCTCATCTCTACAATAAATAAAAAAATCAGCCGGGCGTGGTAGTGCATGCCTGTAATTCCGGCTACTTGGAAGGCTGAGGCGGAAGGATCACCGGAGCCCAGCAGGTCGAGGCTGCGGTGGCCGGGAGCGGCCACTGCACTCCAGTCTGGGTGACAGAGTGAGACTCCAACTTTAAAAAAAAAAATTATCTTCATTAATCCTTGGTCTTAAATTGTAATGGCATACAAAAGCGTCAATTGTGGATGTGCAATGCTGTAACCCTACCTTTCATGGAATTGGTCACCAATAGTTTTATCAACATATTGCCTTTTATTTGGACACTGGTCCAGAACTGTCTCATGAGCAGTTGCCAATTCTGCTTTTTTCTTGACTTCTCTTCCTCTAGTATCTTCCTTAGAATGAAGCCCATTTTTCTCTTTTTCCAACACTAGATATTCATTTTGGTCCATAGTGTCTTGTTTACCATCTTCAACACTGTCATTTTCTTGTCTGTTCGAGCCCTCTGTGCATGAAATGTCTTTTCCATCTATATTCTCTCCTGGCTCTATGGGATTTCTTGGAGCAAAATCTTCCACCTCATCTTGTCTTTCTGTATGCAATACAGCAAAACTTCTCTGAACTAGGGAAGCATTGGTCTTCTCGGTATTTTTCTTGTTGAGTTTATTAACATTTTCTTTCTCAGAGAAGAGTTGGTTCTTCTGGGTAGATCTCTCTAGAAGCCACCACAGGACACAAAATATTTTAATGGAGAGTGCATGTAAGAAGTATAATTTTGGCTTCATATAATGGCATCTCTATTCAGGTTTCTTTTTATCCGCAGATATAAGTTTTAAAAGCAAAGTATAAGAAAATATGACTGACAAGGGTTCTGAAAGATTTTCTTGTTTGTAACTGGTAAGACCCAAAGTCCATCAAACAAAGGTATTAAAAAAACAACACTTCTCCCTTCTCCCAGCACAGGTCTTTATGAACATGTATCTTCCCCGGAATAAGAATAGCAAGAACAGGACTTTTACAACAAGACTCTCTTAATCCATAGTTAATTAGTCTCCGAAATATGTTACCTATGAGGGCTGATGTCCTTCTGCCTTTGACAGATGTCCTTTCCATCAGGCCAGAATCTGACCACATCTTCTCTTTAGCCTGTGGATATACAATTAAGTAACTGAGATTACATATTACCTCTGGGTTTTCAACCTCAGTACTACTGACACTTGAGGCTGGATAATTCTTTATTGTGTGGAATATCATAAGCATTATAGGATGTTTAGCAGCATCCCTGGCCTCTATCCACCAAGAGGCCAGTAGTGCCCTCCCTTCCAGTTGTGACAAACAAAAATGTCTCCAGAGATTGATGAATTCCCCTGGGGACAAAATCACCCAGGTTCAAAACTATATTATAAAATTCAAACAGAAAAAACACAAAAATTAACAGTAATGTAGAAGGCAGAAGAGTCTGATTAATGACCCCATATAGAATACAGTATCTAAAATGAACACACTAATTTCAAAGAAATTCTGTAAAACTCTGGCATTGTTTGTAAATGAAAGTCCATCTTCATGAATAGATTAAAGGGTATTGATAATGTGAATGTCACCCCTGACCTCTGTTTAAATTGTCTTGATACAGTTCACATATAAATCAAATAAAAACGAGAGGATATATGTGATTGGGCTCTGTAAACCAGAAAGAAGAGATGAAAGTAAGCTGTATAAATGAAGTTTTTACATTGCTTAGAACAGTTGGCCCTTTTCCTAAGTAGATAAACATTCTTCTCATAATCCTGGATTCTCTGAATTAGTTTAGCAAAACCCCTTGCTAATGTATATCATATAAAAGGTAAACATTAGCCCAATCCACCCAAATTATCACAAATTCTAAAGTTATGCAGCACAAATTAATGAAATTATGTAGATGTCAAAAGAATCAGTCCTTTCCTTTTTCCTTTGAAACAGAATACAATTTGCCTTAGGGAAATCTGCAAACACGAAACAATATAAGTGCAGAACACAAATATCAAGACAAATTGCAGATGTACTTTTAAACAATTCATAGTGTAGCTCCATGGGTTCAGAGTACTTCCATTTTTTAAATGGGGAACTTATAACATAGAGGCATGTTTAGTAAAACCAAGGTTGGATGTTAGATTCTCAAAGTTTCTCTTGTAAGTTAAAGTGAAGAATTGATATTTGCATATCCTTTCCTCTGCAGGGAAAATGGCCTTCAGCTTACTCAGGCAAAGCTAGATCCTCCCTTTTCTGTGCCTGCACAGAACTCAGCACATACCTCCACCCTGGCATTCCTTGCAACACCTAATCAAACTTTTCTTCTTGTCAAGTTCCCATTCAATTGTGGTCTTCTAATGGGCAAAAAGATTGATTCATCTTTTACTCCCGGTGCTTATCCCAGAGATCTGCAGATAGTGATGGTGGTGGTGGTGATGGTGGTGGTGGAGATGATGATGGTGGTGGTGGAGATGATGATGGTGGTGGTGGTAGTGGTGGTGATGGCTAGCATGTACTGAGTACGGACTACATACCAGACACTATTCTAAGCACTGTATGCTATTAACTCACTTGCTCCTCATAACAACCCTTTAAGATAGATACTATTTGCCCTATTTTATAAATGAAGTTTGGTAATTTCTCAAGGTTATTAAGTTTGGAAATAGTAGAGCCAGGATTCTAACTCAACTGTTTGTCTCAGTCTGTGCACTTAATACTACATTGTTCTGTCTCTCTGACAGAAAAAAAGGATTATAGTCAAGTTTTATTATTAATATTTGTTGAGCTCTAATACATAGTTGGCACAAGAGATAAGAAAGAAGATTAAGAGAGAAGGGCATAAAGCTAAAACAAATTAGCAAAGTGAAGAGAAACATATTTATTGACAAAAAAATTAGAATTAACATGGAAGAGAGGAAAAAGAGAGAGAGAGAGAATTTAAGTTCAGTTTTGAAAGCATATATCCAGTTGGGCATGGTGGTTCATGCCTATAATCCCAGCATTTTGGGAGCCTGAGGTGAGAGGATTGCCTGAGCCCACAGATTTGAGACCATCCTGGGCAACGTGGCAAGACCTCATCTCTATAATTAAAAAAAAAAAAAAATTAGCTGGGCATGGTGGTGCCTGCCTGTATTTTCAACTACTTGGAAGGCTGAGGTGGAAGGATCGCCTGAACCCAGCAGGTTGACGCTACAGTGGCCATGAGCATGCTACTGCACTCCAGCCTGGGCGATAGAGTGAGACCTCCCCCCGAAAAAAAGAAAGAAAGAAAGCATGTATCCAAATAAGACAGTTTAACAAATTGTGTTTAGGATATACTTTTCAATTCTCCTCCTTTGAAATGAAAACTCCTGGTGCATCCATAGGCATTGTTCTTCTAGATTTATTCTGTGAGGTATGAACAAAATGGGAAAAGCAAATGTGGGCTTAGTAATGAAAACTGGTAGATATCAGTCTATTTCAGATAATAAAAATATATACAATATTGAGAACCTGGATGAACAACTGACATCTGCTTGTGAGGTCATCTGAAAGCCTGGTGGCAAATGTCCATATGCTGGGTCAATATTCTTTGAGTACAGGGTCTGACCTGGACCGACAGGAGAAGCTGTTGGTCCTGAGGAATACAAGAAACCAGCTTCCAAATGGGGCTGTTTTTTTCTTTGGTAATTATAAGTTACATATGTTTTACCATTTAAACAATGTAAGAATGTCCTTATTCATTGCCAAAGGCTATTATATCTTTATTTTCCTATGTAATACTGACATCTAGAGGAACTTTGAACTGGAGAGTTTCCAATAAATAAAAGTTGTATTTCTCTTTTTCTCCCCCAACAGCATCCTCATGAACCTCAATATGAAGTGTTTTTGCTTAGTATTTCTAAGTTATGTGTAGAAGTTTCTAGAATAGGAAGCACAAGTCTGTAGATACATCTTGCTTGTTGTCCCAAAATGAAACAGGTTTTCTACTGATTAAAGAAGACAGGACAAATGCTGTTAAGTATAAAGTTCCTGACATAATTCTGATCATCTCCAATTAATGGAATAAAATCACACCAGAGATTGTGTTCCTCTGCTGAATTCACACTGATGGCTGAGATGAACCTAAGGACCTAGTTTCACTCACATTTACTCATTTATTCATTCACTTAAGAAACAGTTCTATATTTGCATATAGATTCCTTTACAACTATTTACCAATTCCTTTATAATTTATCAGTGGATTCAGAATGACACAGGACAGAAAGGCAACGTGGCCCAAATGCCTAAGTATCAAAAATACAGTTCAGCGCTCTCCACTCTGTCTGGTTTCTTACACTGGTCTCCTCAGTGGGGTGCATATACCCAGGGAATGGCCATGGTAGTCCTTATGGAACTGTGAAAGAAATGTTAGAACTCATTTCTATTGATTCCATTTTTCATGGACTAAATGTTTATGTCCCTCCCAAACTCATATGTTGAAATTCTAACCCCAAGGTGATGGTCTTAGGAGGTGGTGCCTTTGGGAGGTGATTGGGTCATGAGGGTGGGGGATCTCATGAATGGATTAGTACCTGTTTAAGAACAGACATGAGTGCTTTCTCTTCACAATGAGAAGGGCATTGCAAACTAGGAAGTGGACCCTCACTAGACGCTACATCTGTCAGCATCCTGATCTGGGACTTCTCAGTCTCCAGAGCTGTGAGAAATAAATGTTTGTTGTTTAAGTAATCCTGTCTAGAATAATTTGCTATGGCAGCCTGAACTAAAACACCAGTCTCTTAAAATTTATATTTTACATATGTTTTGAGATACATTTTAATAAAATTGGACACATATAATGTATAAGTATCTATATAATATACTAAACATTATTTCCAAAAATATACATGTGCTAGTTATCAATATATATAATTTATAAGTAAATAAATATATTGTGACATGCTTAAAAATATTTTATTGATAGCGGTGCAAAATCAAAATAGGAGACCATTCTTTTAGATAACACTATACCTTACGTTCTGATTTTGTGAAATATGTGTTTTAGAGAAAAGCCATTCTAACTTGCAGGTTCTAGGGCAAGTACATAATTAAACTATCAGCTCAATTCTTGCAAACTCTTTTATCCTTCTGCAAAGTACTGCTTTTTAAGAGGTCAATATTCATTGCTCAAATGCCAATGTTGACTATGTAACCAACTGCAAGTAAGCACTCTACACTCTTCTCTTAGTGTTAGTAGTTACATTGATTGCCATAAAATCCAGATATGAAGAGGAAGGCAGCATGAGCCCACAGGTATGCACCCTAATACCTGGGCATGACCTCACCCTTGCCCTACTCTACAAACCTGTCCCCAATACTGCATTAAAACCCTACTTCTCCTGAGAGTGGGATAATCGGAAACAAAAATTAACTCAGTTGGATAACGTTGCCTAGTTCCTTCCATTCACATTCAATAAAAAACAACCTTTAAAAAAAATCCTAAAATGGATTTAACCTTAAAAGAACAGACAACCTAAGACAGTGGCCAACTCCTATGGATGTTAACAATACTACAATCATTTTCTGTGTTAACTTACTGTTGGTCAGCGTATCTACCCACCCACTGGAATATGGACCCTTTTCTTCTCCATTGCTTCCCCAGCACCAAACATGGGTTATTGTTCAATCAGTGCTTGGTGAAGTAATGTGTGATGAAGAAAAGAAGACGTGCTCCCAGGAATGGCGCACTCATTGCGAGAACACCTGGCCGTCAAGTTGCATCATTGAAAAGCCAGGCTGTCCTGGGGACAATCTCAGATGCATCCCTACCACAGAGGACCAGAACCACAACCCTGCATTTATATAGCTGGTGTTAAGTGGTATTCACAGCCCTGCATTTTGGGATTGCCGTTGCTACACAAAATTGTGTTCATAATGTCATATCCAGGACATGACAAGATTGTGTACCTGAGTAACAGCTTTTCATGTAATTAATGCTATGGAGATGCCCAAACAAATACTTGTTGGTCCTTTTATCCTAAGACTTAGAAATATCAAAACAAAATTATAACAATTTATAATAATTTTGTTAAACTTTTATTAGACTCCTGATGGGGGAGAGAAAAATAAATAAATCCTAAAAGAATACAAAGAAATTTTCAGAGAAAATATAAAAACTACATTTTCTTGCCTGAGCATAGAACATAATTTTAGAGATCATTTGTAAAATAAATCTATTTCTCTTCATCTTCAGCACACACTCAAATTCTCTCTGCATTAAGTGAGAAAACTCTGAAGTCCTAAGTAATAAAAGGAATTCTTACAAAGCACAGCCTATTCCATGGTCTGTGGGGACTGGCGTGGTATAAGGCGGGACAAGATCTGACTGACCAAATCCAGAAAGGGAGAGTGTTCGCCTAGACCTCAGAATTCAGGAAGTAGATCGTCCCTCGGCTGCTGATGACATCAAGTAGAATCAAAGTCACCTGAACAAATTACCCTGCCAGGAAAATTAAAGTCTTTTGACGCATCCACAATTATGTGAACAGTGCTTCATTCAGAAACCAAGTAAATGGGACTCTTCAAGGATATAGATCAAGAAAGAGCCGAAATTAAAGATGCTGATTCAAGAAAGTTTATTTGGACCGTCTGTCAAGTGAAAATACATGGATAGCCGGGCTCGGTGGCTCAGCCTGTAATCCCACACCTTTGGGAGGCTGAGGTGAGTGGATTGCCTGAGCCCGCGGGTTCGAGACACGCCTGGGCAACTTGGCGAGACCTCATCTCTACAATAAATCAAAAAATCAGCCAGGCGTGGTAGCGCATGCCTGTAATTCCGGCTACTCGGAAGGCTGAGGCGGAAGGATCGCCAGAGCCCAGCAGGTCGAGGCTGCGGTGGCCGGGAGCGGCCACTGCACTCCAGTCTGGGCAACAGAGTGAGACTCCAACTCAAAAAAAAAAAAAAAAAAGAAAATATACGGATAATTTTACTTTTATTTTTATTGTGTGTGTAAGAAAAGGATGCTCCAAGCATCCTTCAGCAAGAAAAGACTGAGTGGAGCTCAGTACTGGTCAAGTTTACTCTATTAGGTTTTACCTTATTGACAACAGACTTTTTAAAGTTTAAATACACTTTAAAGTTTTCTTATGCTGATAACCTCCTTGTTATATAGCAAAAACCATGTGGGTGATAGGTTCAGAACTGAGGAGATTTAAAAAGACCAATGCTAGCTGGGCTCGGTGGCTCAGCCTGTAATTCCGTGCCATGGGAGGCTGAGGTGAGTGGATTGCCTGAGCCCAAGGGTTCGAGACCCGCCTGGGCAACTTGGTGAGACCACATCTCTACAATAAAAATCAAAAAATCAGCTAGGCGTGGTAGCGCACACCTGTAATTCCGGCTACTCGGAAGGCTGAGGTGGAAGGATCGCCGGAGCTCAGCAGGTCGAGACTGTGGTGGCCGGGAGTGGCCACTGCACTCCAGTCTGGGCAACAGAGTGAGACTTCAACTCAAAAAAAATAAAATAAAATAAAAATAAAAAGACCAATGCTTGAGATTGGCAGTAGAGGACAGAGCTGTAGGATAGGGTGGCTGACCCCTAATATCTGCCCTGTCCCCATCAGGGTCCAGGCTATGGGTCACAGCTACAAATTATTGCAAATATTTGCTCTCCTCCATCCTTCTATCCAGTCTGTCTCTGTCAACATTAGAACCAGTTAAAATGAATAAACCAATAATTTTCATCCAAATATATAGTCACATTGGGTACATCGATAACATGAATTTTATTTCTTCTATCTAATAACACGAATTTTATTTCTTCTATCTGATACCTGATGGATGAGATGACCTAAGACAATCATAACTGAGTCATGGATTTAACCTTCAAAGAACAGACAAACTAAGACATTGACTGACTCCTATGATAATCATAGCTGAGTCATATTTCTTTTTATCCTTTCTAGTCTCCTTCCCTGTCCTCCCCACACAGAAAATGTGGAACCCTCTGACTTGCAGCCGTTCTTTCTTCCCAAACTGATGTGACCTTGCTCAGTCTGCTGCCTCACCTCACCCTACCAGCAGTCCTCAGCACCCTTACCTGTCTTTTCTTAGCTCTCCCTGGCTCTAACATGAGATTCTCAACCACCTGGGGGCATTTGAAACGACTGATGCCTGAGTCCCTCCACTTGAGATTCAGATTAAATGGGTCTGAGTGGGGCCAGGACACTGGTGGTTTTCAACCCCACCCACACCCCAGTGATTGCACTGCAAGAGTTGGGAGCCACAACCTCTGTCAGTTCCAGTCACTCTGGTTTTTTCCCTGTGTCCTTCTTGCCAGTCAGGCTCCCTCTGGCCATGGTTTGGGATGATGGTAATAACACTGGAATCCCTGTTACTCCCAAGTAAGTGTCTTTGATCCTATCCGGGATGGATTAGCCAGTAAACCACCGCCCCTTCCTTATCACTCTCCCCCCACCCAGGGATAAGTGCATGGAAATGAGGCCAAGGTAGACAGCCCTGGAAACCGTATCACCTCCTTCCAAAAATGATCTATGGGGAATCCAGGGAGAGCAGAAAATTAAAAAGCCAATGTTCCCAACCATGCCTCTGGTCCTCTGCCTGAAATCCTTCTGCCTAACTTCTTGGTCAAAATTTAATAATTGAAAGTGATTTAATTCCTCCACTAAAATGGAGGCGAGCAAAAAAAAAGGAGGACTCAAGTTGAGGTGAAGAAACACTGTCTTATAGAGTGTAGAATTATTTATAGCACTTTGCACAAAAGTGTATCTGAAAACCATAAATCATAGCACGCTTTTGCTTTCTTGGCAGTCCATCACCAGAATAGCACCTGAAGTTCTTCAAAAACTGTTCAGTGAAGTTACTAAGAAATCGTGAGCATGAGTGCATGAGTGTGTGTGTTAAACAGATTCAAATGGAATTATAGCTCCTTCTGTTCATTTGATTAAAATGAGTCTTACTTGGTAAAATTCCTCTTTTATACCACACAAGTCCAAACTTTGGAATGTTTTCACATGAAGTTTACAGTGTTTTTTCATCACCCAATAAAATTCTTTGATTTCTTTTTGCTGCAGACAGTTTTAAGAGCATTCATTTTACATAGTGTTCTAGGTATGCATTTTAATTTTTATTTTAGGTTCATTTTGTATCACTCCATCTTCTGTCTCCTGCTCGGACCATAAGTTCAGTTCAGTCTCCCCCAGTAGACTGGCTCTTGGCAGTGGTATGTGCTGTCAGAGGCTGGAGAGGGGCTGTGTGTTTAAGGTGTGGTGAGATATGGCCTCGTGGGTTGTGGAGATGTGCAGAGATCTGAGCTTAGACTCACTGAGCAAAATATTTAACCTCTTAATGTTTTACCTTTCTGCATCTTCCCCTGTATAGGAAATGCTGCACACACACTCACACACACACTGCAAAGCAGAGTGGCTTTTTAAAATTTTTTTATTTTTTTGAGTTGGAGTCTCACTCTGTCGCCGCAGCCTCGACCTGCTGGGCTCCGGCGATCCTTCCGCCTCCGCCTTCCGAGTAGCCGGAATTGAAGGCGCGCGCTACCATGCCCGGCTAA
>NW_007233346.1:84199-113160 GCF_000164805.1 Carlito syrichta | reverse complement strand
AAATCAGCCGGGCATGGTAGCGCATGCCTGTAATTGCGGCTACTTGGAAGGCTGAGGCGGAAGGATCGCCGGAGCCCAGCAGGTCGAGGCTGGCTGCACTCCAGTCTGGGCGACTGAGTGAGACTCCAACTCAAAAAAAAAAAAAGCTACCTCTGAAAAGCAATGAGAGGTTGCAAAGCTCTTAAAAATGTCTCTGAGTTTGCAATATGTAATTCTCTCTGTAGATAAAAACTAATCAGTAATAAACACTCCCAGACATTTAGTTGTCTGACCCCTTCTGTGCAAGATAGGTGGGTATACCAGCAGCAGCGGCATCACCTGGGCACTTGTTAGAAATGAAGAATCTCAATCTCTCCCACTACCTACCCAATTAGCATATTAACTCCAACCAATCCCAAGGTGATTCTCAGGCACATTAAAATTTGAGAATCACTGACCTTAAAAATATATGTAATGAACTGATATGAAGAAACGTTTCTCAAAATATTTGTCACAGCCTTGTGTATCTACTTACATCTTGCCTCCTTCCACAGAGGAAGTGAAGAGCTAACATCACAATTGGGTAAGCTCTGAGGCAAGTCAGTGAGAAAGGAGGAAAGAGTCAGGCAACACTCAGTTGGTCTACATGCCACTGGCCTTGAAGGAGAGGAGTCATTGCAGACCCAGCACTGTGCGGATCATCGTTGATCTGCTCAGAATGTCTGGAATCTGACACTGACCCAGGATTCCTGGCAGAGCCTTAGAGAAGAGAATACATAACTGGACATCATGCGCCTAGAACTTTCCACTAAACTCTGGGATCTACATTGCCCCAACTCAGGCCTCAGAAAAGCAACACAAATATGCAAAGATACAATGAAAACCAGTTCAAGGGTGAGCTCCAGAGAATTAGGATTGGCCGCCAAATGTAAAGAATACAGTTAGGATTAATACAAGTGCTGTAACCTGGTTACTATAAAGATGACTATCAATTTTAAAGGAAATAAAAATAAATTTATTTATCCCAGTTCTTACAAATCAAAAATTTAGAGGCTAGAGAGGAGGGGGGCTGAGGAAAGAGACGTTCATCAAAAGTCATATGTTTCAGCCTGGAGGAATAAGTTTTGTACTGCATGGTGATCACAGTCAATAATATTATATAAGCCGGGCTCGGTGGCTCAGCCTGTAATCCCGCGCCTTTGGGAGGCTGAGTTGAGTGCATTGCCTGAGCCTACGGGTTCGAGACCTGCCTGGGCAACTTGGTGAGACCTCATCTCTACAGTAAAAATTAGCCGGGTGTGGTAGCGCGCGCGCCTGTAGTTTCAGCTACTTGGAAGGCTGAGGCAGAAGGATCGCCGGAGCCCAGCAGGTCGAGGCTGTGGTGGCAGGGAGCGGCCACTGCACTCCAGCCTGGGCGACAGAGTGAGACTCCAACTCAAAATAATAATAATAATAATATTTTATATCCCAAAATTCCTTTAAAAATAGATTTTTTAAAGTCCTCAGCAAATACAAAAATGTTAAGTGGTGACATGAGGGGTATGTAATTAGCTTGACTGAAATCTTTCTACGGTGTACACATAGATCAAGACATCACACTGCACCCCATAAACATACACAATGATTAGTCCATTAAAATAAATAAATAAATCCTAAGTACACATCTAGTACATACTCTGGAACACCCTTTAGTGGTCTGTTCTTTTATTCCTAGGTTATGCCTAAACCCTCAGTTTAAGGAGAACATAAATACCTTACTAGAACATAAATACTTTATTGTAGACATTCGGGGAAATAAACATTCAGCAGGTCTACTGGTACCATACCACTTATTTAAAAAGGGAAATAGGCTGGGTGCAATGGCTCAACCTGTAATCCCAGCACTTTGGGAAGCTGAGGCAAGAGGATTGCGTAAGCCAGGGGTTTGAGACCAGCCTGGGCAACTTGGTGACACCTCATCTCTACAATAAATCACAAAAACTAGTTGGGTATGATGGCGTGCATCTGTAGTTCCAGCTACTTGAAAGGCTGAGGCAGAAGGATCGCCTAAGCCCAGCAGGTCAAGGCTGCAGTGGCCGTGAGTGTGCCACTGCACTCCAGCCTGAGTGACAACAGTGAGACTCCAACTCAAAAAACAAAACAAAACAAGGAAATACTTCCATACTGGTTGGTAAACAGGGAGGCCCTCCCTCACTTTCTGTCCTGACATCTGCCCAACCTCAGGAACCTCATGAGACTAGTAACTAAAGGGTCAATATCTGGCATGGTGAGGGCCTCCAGGACCCTGATCCAATGTAGCACAATTAGATAAGTAAGCAACTACGCACACCAGTTATTAAATGGAGTACTAACTAGGGAACATTAATATAGTATGAAGGTATGTGGCCATAACAACAGGCTGCTGGTCATGAAATTTTCAATATTTAAATAAGAGCTTTTTTATATTTGTGAAATCCCTGCAAGTGAATTATTAGTAGGAAACTGGGAAGTGTACTTTGAAAGTCAAGGAGAATGCAATGATGATAGTGAAGAAAAGTTAGGGGAGTTACTACTAGCAACACCCTTGCCTACCTTAGAGCCTGGGATAGTGGTCCTGAAATTTACAAAGCTCCTTCCCTAGAAATTCTTAATCAATAGAACTAGGTTGGAGCTTAAGAACATTTCTCACAAGCTGAAAATGGAACTCAATCAACTGGTCCAGTAACCATACTTTGAGAAAATGTGTGGAATTCCTACTCATTAAACATTCAGGAAGTTTTCTTTTATGAATTCTTTCTTGAAACACTCTCTTTCCACATACTTACATTGAAAGAGGAGTCAACATTTCCACCACCTTTGTTGCCCATGTACCTATCATGTATTTATCATACTGTATTGAATCATTTATTTGCATGTCTACTAGGCATCTCAGTATCTCTAGCATCTAACTTAGTGTCTGGCTCATAACTGGCAACATTGATGGATTGATCGACTCACTGATTCATTGATTAATAAGTCAGGGGTAGGAGGAACTCATTTCAGGTAGTATATGCTGAGCATCTCTGCCACCTGTATACAATTTTTTCTTAGGGGCTGTCATGGCATACCCCTTATGATATCCTTCTCAATACCATGTTTTCATGTCCAGCCTCCAGACTCCTGTGGGACGTAGAAGTTCCCACTTGCATGTGGGGCAATTTGTTGTCCTGTACCTCTAGGAAAAAGGTAAGTCTTCTCAGACCTTTGTAGAAATTCAAATGTTTGTGTCACCAATAACATCTGAAACTCTATCTTCAGTGTGGTTTTTGAAGTAATTTACTATTTGATCACCACCTGATGAAAATCAGAACATGTACTGTAAACATTCATTTGCTTCATGTGTATTTAAGATCTAGTACTTATATTTGTTCATTGACCATAACTTCTTTAACATGCTTTAAACATTAGCACAGAGATATACTTCATGAATACTTTTGATGATGAGAAATGAGAAGAGGTTAGAGTTAGGTATTGTTGGCACATTTTACCTCATTATGAATATGTAACCTAATTTTGCCAGAAAGTCAGAGCAAGCAGTAATTATTTCCTTTGAAATGCCTGATTAAACTTCTTTGTACATCATGTAGCCAAACGCCAAACCAGCTGATAAATAAAAGTCATGGTTTACTAATAAAGTCCTTTATGATATTTCTAATGGCAATTAAGTGGCTAGTCTAATTATAGATCACATTCATCACTCTAATGTCCCTCTAGATTTCTATGATGCCACAGAAGTTAGAAGAAAGCTTGGCCAATTAGGAACATGCTCAGAACCTTTATATGGCTGCAAGAAACCACTTCTCAGGTGTTCTTCCAAGCATCTTCATCCTTGGAAGGTTGTTGTGGTTATGATATAGTAGTAACTAGATTCCTAAGTAAAAATGTCTTTACAACATATAGAAAAAAAGTGTTCTCATTTGGTTGTTTGAGTCCTGCTTATTTATTTTCTTACTATTTTTAGTTCTCCCCCATTTCTCAGCAGGTATGAGGGCTTTGCTTGGGTTGTTGCTAGGTTCTCATCATCACATTAGGAACTATCAACATGGAAAGTTCTACTGGGAACTTTACAGAGTTTCCCATTCCTCTTTCTACCAAAGGAAGGGAGGGTGTAAGGAGTAGTCTTAGGGTTCTTACATTTCTTCTCAAGCACTGTTTGGAGATAGTTATCAGGGACACAGGATGAGGTTGTGTACAGTCTGAGCTTCTAAGACATGCCCCTCCAAGTCCTTTCCAAACTCGTGGTCTCAGTCAGCTGTGGCAATGAGCCTGTCCTCTACAGCTGATTCTATTTGAATCAGCTTTATCTGCTGATTCAAATAAGAATAACAGTCTCCTATTTTCCAGAGTAGGAAATGTTTATTTTAATGAACAAAACCAAAACAAAGCAAAAAAGTAGCATTTTTGTTGTAGAAATCGGCTATTTATTTTCTATGTTGGCCGAAGGCAGGAAAAAAACCTGGAAAATTAGCTTAGATTTAACATCACAGGTTTAAATGCAATATTAGAAAGAAATTAAGATAATGGAAGGCATTTGCCTCATAAACCATTGGGTTAGAAATATATCTGTTTTGTATTCCCAACCATACAACTTACCACAAAAGGACACAATATTTTAAAGGCTCAAAATAAGACAAAGAAAAGGACAACTTCTCAACTCATATGATCAATTTGAATTTGAAAAAAAAAACAACCTTAAAGAGCTTGTGGTTCAATCAGCTCAACCAGAGATGAGAAAACAAGATTCTATCTCATTTTACCTAATGATAGGAGATTGAGATAACATTCAAAATGTTTCTACCAGAAGGGACAACTACTGAAAATACTGGATAACTGGTGATCTTTTCCACACATCTTCATTTTTAAAAAGGTCATAGGACATTACAGCATAAATCTCTGTCTCTATTTTCTCTCATTAAACACCCAACCATCACAATGCATTTCTCAAATGCACTCATAGTTCTTAACACTCCACTTGTTATTATACACTAGAGTATAGTGCTTTGATGATAGTGATGGTATCACAGTTGAAGGCGAAAAACAAACTTATCAAAATATATATATTAAATACATTAATTTGTGTATATCAACTATACTTCAATAAAGTTTTTTTTTAAAAGACATAATAATGGACAGAATTACCATTTTAGCACCTGCAGTAAGTTTGTACAGAGAAACTTTAACCTTAAGCTAGACTATGGGAACCAGAAGAGGCAGGCTTACTTCTTTGACTTTGGAGGGCCCCACTTGGAACTCTCTGCAGGAGGAGAGTAGTATTACCTAGGGCATGTATTTCCAAGGAAGCAAACAGCAATGCAGACTTGCTCTTCTTCCTTCATGGAGACTGTTTACTGAACTACACCCAGGGTAGCAATAAATAAATAAATGCCTACTATGAGGTGACAGCTGGCCTCTGTAGCAGAAACGCACGATCACAGCTGGAAAGTTCAATTATGGGTATTCCAAGAACAGAATTAAAGTCTGTTTTCAGTTAGGGGCCTCATATAAAACTGTGCTCCATCTGTGTTTACTACATGCAGCTGCGCCTTTCTCCAAGTGCTTAATGAACTTTTTCTTCCTTGTGAACGCTGACTTATACACAAAGGTAACAACTTGAAGTAAAGATCATGAGCAAAATACCAGCATAAAACAACATGGGGCAGTATATGTTTTCTCTCCTTCTGTTGACTGAGAGGTATTACATACTTCATACATCCTAAGCTATTTCATCAAATTTCAGAAAATAAATCTAAACTGTGAAATGAGAAACTGCTAGGGGAAAAAAAAGTAACTTTTTCCAGCTATTCTGATCATATCTCATTATTTTCATGTATTAAAATTTAGGCCACAGTATAAATATACTTGAATTTCATATTTAATGAAATCAGTTCAATTTAGCATTTAACAATCACTGTAAAATTTTTCATTTTGATTTAATTCAGTTATATAGCAATATATTTTCGACCTGATCTCATTATTGGTGGAGCACGCTTACACATATATGTAACTTACAATAGCAACATCAGGCAAATCTGAATGTGAAAAGTTCCTCACATTACTTTGCTGTTACTCATTTTCTACTCACCCCCACAAAATTAATCATACTGGCACAAACTTCTCCTAATAGAGAAGTCATGTTATTTGAAAATAAGTAAGTTCAGATCCCAGGTTGATATTGTAAAAAGTGTTAAGTATATTTTATGAATTTTACTTTAACTTAGTGTCACCTCAAAATTTTTCTCCACTAAAAGTTGTGTCAATAAATGTCAAAGTCAAATGTGGTTCTTCTTTTGAATTTCAAAGAAAATTAACCAAATAAGGATTACAACTCCTATGAAACTCTACATTCTATAAAATGGGGACCCCAGCTGCAAGAAAAAAATCCTCAACTAAAAATCCTAAAATCTGTATTTTTCGTAAGTGATTAAATAAGACTAGTATATTATATAATAATGGACATGTATTTTTAGTGAAACAGCATACCATTCGATGCATCATATTTTTATTAAAATAAAATCAATACTGATTTAAAATTCACATTCACAGACTACACATAACCTTTTCTCCATGGATGACTTAATATCTTGATTAAAATTTAAAGATAGAAATTTAGATAGTATTAATCTCAATTTTATATGGAAACATACTTTCTCAAAACAATGTTTGATTTTAGAAATTAATATTAAAGTCAGTTCCCTTACTAAGTTCAAGTAATAATCAAAGAGCATCAGCTCCAGGAAAAAACTGGGAAAGCTGACAGTGAATCTACATACTTTGTATTTAGAAATAATAAAACTGTGGACTTCTGAGTAATAGTTCTTGATGAAAACCCAATTTTTTTAAAATTTGCCTTTGAGTAGTGCATTTTGTTTCATTCTCCTCCAATGATTTTGTGGCATGATTTTCCAGAGTATACCAAAGAATTGATCTTTGCTCATCAAAGTTCAACTTCACAGATTTGTCATACAATGTGACCTTCACTGTCATTTTGGCAATAGGGAGAGAAAAGCATGGCTCACCTTTCCATTTCCTCTCCCAGCAAGGCAGAAGGTGCTATCCAATCTCAAAAAAAAGTATTTCCTTTGACTTGAATCATTAGTGTTGGGCAGCCCAGAAGCAAATCAGCGACTCCTAATATGCATAGGGATTCTGGCAACTCTCAACTCCTCACAAGGTGGTTACACCCAGGACTACATGTTCCAGTCCACTTAATCTTTTGGCTAGTTACTTTGTACTCCAACTCATAACTAAAAGTTCTGGTTCTCATGAAGGAAAATGACTCCTTCAGTGCAGAAGTCTTATACTATAGAAAAGCCTGCTTTCATCTTCTGTCTTTCACATCCCAGTATATTCTCTTACACAGCTCATATCCTTGAAAACACTAAGTGTTTTTTTCCCAAATGAGCAACTCTGATATAAGTACATTCAAAAAATACTAAAGAGTTTAACTTCCTTTCTCAAGAAGATACCTATTAGATTTCAGATTGTTCCCATTCTCTTAGAAGATACTTGACTTCTTCAACTCGATCATAAGAAAATGACCATGGCTGCTGTAGACTTTATTCTGTTAGTGGTATCCATCGTTTTTGCTATTTAACATATCTTCTCACTTTGGCCATCATAATACTCTACCAGCGTTCTCATCTACTTGATATCTATGAACACCAAACTTGGAAAACTCATCAGCCCTTTCAATTCAACTCTTTGCCAATTATTCCAAAATTATGTCTTTATTCCTATAATCCAATGATTACAATATCTTAACATTTAGTCTTGCTATAAGAATTTCAACCACTACATATCAAAGGAAAAAAAACAAACCACACCATCTTACAGCAACGTCTTATATTCAAAAGGGCTTGTTTTCCTGTTGTTCCAATCTTAGTCATTGGTACTATGAGACTTGTATCTTATTCACAGATCTGCGATTGAGGCATGGGGTCCCAATGAAAGCCAGACAGAGCCAGAGCTGTGCCTTACACCATTCCACTGGGCATAGTTCATGAAGGAAGTTCACTCACCTTAGAAATCAAGGTCATGGCAAGCCCCAAGGTTTAGGCACATGAATGGCACCATGAATCCAAAAAGCAAGCAGAACACCATGAATGCGAATCCATAGAAACACTGCTCTGAAATTCCAAAGAAAATAGTGAACTACAAACTATGTGATTCTAAGTTCAGTTGAGGGTTGAGAACAATTGCCCTAGGGTTAGCTTGCTAATATACTCACCCTCTAATTTGCAAAGCTTGTTTTAAGTGGAAAGTAAATTCTGCATCCTCAGCCAAGATTCCTCTTTCAGATTTGGTTACTGAGGGTTTAATTCACCAAACTTTAATAACAGTGTTAGGAGATATTAGAATTTGATAACAGAGAAATAAACAAAATACTCCCTGTTCCCAAGGAACAGTTCAGAGCTGAAATAAAATAAAATCTTCCACAGAATATATATTTCATTAAAATAAGAAATCATTTCTTTAAAATATAAAAATATTTCACTAGATAGTAATTGACTATGTTGACATCCCTGTTTATGAGAGCTGTCCATTTGAGATAAGACTTAGAGAAATAAAATCCCTTTAGAAGGAGGTACCAAAAATACCTTCTTGGTGGGAACAACAGATGCTGGACACTGCTAGAGGAGGGAAGAAGGGAGAAAGGATAAGGGCTGGTATACACTGGGTACCAGGTCCACTATCAGGGGGAGAGAGGGCTTGCTAGAAACCCAAAGCTCACCTGCACTCAACTTACTTATGTAGTAAGTACCTCATATGTACCTCCCTCTGATATATATTTACCTACATAATGTATAACTTGTATTTTCATTATTTATATCCTTACAGAGCACCTTTTGTCAAAGATAACATGATTGAAGGAAATAACTTTAGTTCCTTGGAAAAACACTTATCATTGTATGTTACTCTTTGGAATGAAATCTTTAGAGTCTACTTTAAAATGATATGCCTTATTATTATTTTTTAATCAAATATAACCAACTTTAACTTTCTTCGAAGTTGTTTTCAGTGAGTGAATGTTATGTATTAAATGCATGTCTCAGATGCCATTCGAAAGCATCTTTGCACTTCAAAGCTTCTCAAAAAGCTGCCCTGTAAAACTGTGTTCAAGTGCTTTAATAAAATAAAATTACAAAAAATACCTTCTTAAAAATTAGCAACTTTTCAGCCGGGCTCGGTGGCTCAGCCTGTCATCCCGCACCTTGGGAGGCTGAGGTGAGAGGATTGCCTGAGCCCGTGGGTTCGAGACCCGCCTGGGCAACTTGGTGAGACCTCATCTTTACAATAAATCAAAAAATTAGCCAGGCGTGGTAGCGCACGCCTGTAGTTCCAGCTGCTTGGAAGGCTGAGGCAGAAGGATCGCCGGAGCCCAGCAGGTCGAGGCTGCGGTGGCCGGGAGCGGCCACTGCACTCCAGCCTACGCGACAGAGTGAGACTCTAACCCAAAAAATAAAAATAAAAAAAAAATAAGGTTGATGTTCAAAAGTTGAACAGGATGAGACCGAGGGACAAAGAGCTGCATCACAGCACAGACTATCTTATGGTAGCTTATAGTATCACAAATTGAGTGTTGCCAGTAATGTCCAAGGTACTGAAATGAGTTATTCTTTCTTTTCTCAAATCAGTGGTTTCAAGTTTATGCTTATGTTTCTTGTGCTCACTTGTCTCCAGGAGTGTTTTCTTGAGTGGGAGAAATGGAATAGACCTGTGGATTGTGCGTAACTGCGTACAACCGTGGCCATGAGCCCAGGTAGGGAACATCCTCTTCCATGAGCATCACAACAGAAAACATGCCACCGCTCCAGGTTCATATCAATGCATTAACACGTCTTGGGTATGGTTCTTTACCTCAACTTCACCCACCTGTTAAGTTTCCTTGCCTATGGCTCAGAAAAGATGAAATGAAATGGGAAGAAGATTCTTTTTTTTATTTTCAAGTTTTGCATTGCTAAGACATAAGAGGACAATGTTCTGGTTATCATACATGAGCTCTGCTGTGGGGTGTTAACCCCATGGAAGGGCCATGATTGCACATGAACACACTTTAACAGTGTAGATATCTGAGAAGTTTTGAAGTGCAAAGATGCTTTGGAAGGGCATCAGAGACATGTATTTAATATGTAATATTATCCACTCATTGAAAACAACTTTTAAGAAAGTTAAAGTTGGTTATATTTGGTTTAAAAAAATAATAAGACAAATTTTAAGGTATATTATTTTAAAGTAGGCTCTAAAGATTTCACTCCAAAGAGCAACATACAAATAAATGTTTTTCCGAGTCACTAAAGCTCTTTCCTCAATGTTATCTTTGACAAAAGGTGCTTCTGTAAGGATATAAATCATGAAAATAGAAGTTACACAATATGCAGGTAAATATATATCAGAGTTAGCAATTTGAGGAAGGTTCTCCTCATTTTTTTAAAGCAGAAGAGTGACTGCTGTTAACTAGTTTATTTAAAGAAATCGTCACCACGTTTCATTAATGCTTGCTGTAACCAAAAGCCCTTAGCAATGACAGCCCTCTCCTCGTAACAACAGCTTCATCATGTCCTAGGGCTCAGATTCAGAGAGGCCACCTGAGCTGATAAATGACCTTTGTGGAGAGCAGTATAAATCTAAACTGGCTCCCTTTTGTCTATCAACAGCAGTCAGCAGCTGTGTTCAGAGCATCCATGTGCTCTCTCTGACATGCAAATTCTCACTGGCAAATTCCAGAAGACAGACTGAGAATGGATAGGCGTTCCCACACCTGTGTGCCTATTTCAGGCCATTTAAACTCAAGTAGAAAGTCAATAGTCATTTAAAGGACATCATCAGTAATGTGACATTACAAGTATTCTTCGACTTGAACTTAGCAGAGCAACAATAATAAAAAAAACCCAGCAAATTCACAAGTCTATGACACTCATGTTTTAAGAAGCTGATTTTAATGAGCAACAATGATAACAAAAACCCAGCAAATTCACTAGTCTATGACACTCATGTTTGGAGAAGCTGATTTTAATGATCATGAAAGTCAAAAGCAATAGTTTCTAAATGTGAGCAAAGCAGAATCAAACAAACTGAATCTCTAATGGTTTTGTGAACAGAGGTGAAGAAGGCCCAGCTGAGATGTGCCTCTCTTCACAGAACCAAACTCCTGCACTGAGTTTGAACACACCAAGACGTTACTAAGGGCCAGACACACACTATTCTGTCACCAATCAACAGAGTACATTACTTTAAGTCTTGAAAAGTCCTGAAGAAAGCAAGTTATTGGATGGGCTCATCTCAGCCAAAAGCAAGTATTGGTGTACAGCCAGAATGCTGGGTTCTCATCCCATTTTTGCTAACCATTGCAGGCATTTAATGTCTCAAAGACTATGCTTCTCTCTGTCAAATGGGCATACTTGCAACTAGATCAAAAGACTATTGCGAAGTTAAGGTGCAGTGACAAATATGAAAGTGTTTTGTGAAAAAGAAAAACAACAAATACACTAACTCAATTTAGACTTTCCTTAAACAAGTATTTTCAAGTTCTGCACAAAGCAGTGCACGGAATGCTCTCTCCACTGCCAAAAGAGAAGGTTCTTCATGTATGTACCTTGGTGTCGAGTCCTTGCCACCACTGCTGAAATAGGAGGAGTGTCCATGCATGACCCTGATACTTGGAAGAGCAGTCTCTCTTTTATATAACAGGAGGCACAAAGCTGTCACTGGTATTATGTTAGAGAGAGCGCATTCCCCATCCCACTAGTCAGGACAGGATTTAACTGTCAGGAATCTCCTGGGGAAGTCACTGAGAACCAGCAGGGTCAGGTGGTACAGCCAGTACCTTTTAAAGGTCTCATCCCATATTTAGGCCTAAGCAAAGGTTGACAAATTTGCCCTGAGCTACCATTCAGTAGAGAATTTGTTTTTTTAAAAATTGCTCTCCAAAACACAAATAAGTCATGGCCACTCCCACCCAAATTCAGGATAAAGAATTATTTTTTTTCACTTGGGTGGAAAAAATACAAGCCCAAACCACAATGATATATCACCTTATACCTATGAGAATGGCTACTATTAAAAAAAAAAAATAGCAAGTGTTGGCAAGGACTTGGAACATTTGGAACACTTGTGCACTGTAGGTAGACATATAAAATGACGCAGCTGCTATGATAAACAGCATGGAAGTTCCTCAAAAGCTTAAACATAAAATTACCATATGACCCAGCAATTCCACTTCTGGGTATTCATCCACATGAATTGAAAGCAAAGACTCAAATAGCTCTTTGTACACCTATGTATATAACAGCATTATTCACAGTAGTCAAAATGTTGAAACAACCCAAGTGTCCACTGACAGATGAAAGGATACACAAAATGTGGTGTATACACACAACAGAATATTATTCCATCTTAAAAAGAAAATTTTGACACATGCTACAATATGGATGAACCTAAAAGACATTATGCCACATGAAATAAGCCAGTCACAAAAAGACAATATCTGATTCCACTTAATATGAGGTTACTCAAGCAGTCAAATTCACAGAAACAGAAAGTGGAATGGGGTTGCCCGGGTCTGAGGGAGAGGGAATGGAAAGTTACTGTTTAATGGAGACAGAGTTTAAGTTTGTAAAAAAGAAATGAGTTATACAAATGAATGGTGGTGATGGTTGCATAACAATACGAATGTACTTATTAACATCACAACTATGATTAAAATGGTAAAATGGTTAAAATGGTAAATGTTATGTTATGTGTATTTTACCACAACTTTTAAAAGTCATAAAAGCCAGTTACATCTGTGATGTTGTTTGGTACCTTTCTGAGAAGAAAATAGGCTGATCCAAACAACTTTGGACAGAGAACAAGTGTGGAGTTAAGATTTCCCTGTTGACCGGGCGTGATAGCTCAAGCCTGTAATCCCAGCACTTTATGAGGCTGAAGTGAGAGGATTGCCTGAGCCCAGGGGTTTGAGACCAGTCTAGGCAACTTGGTGAGAACTAGTCTCTACAATAAATCAAAAAAATTAGTCAGGCGTGGTAGTACACGTCTATAGTTCCGTCTACTTGGAAGGCTGAAGTGGAAGGATCACCTGAGCCCAGTAGGTCAATGCTGGGGTAGCCATGAGCATGCCACTGTACTTCAGCCTGGGCTGGAGTGAGACTCCAACACACACACACACACACACACACACACACACACACACACACACACACACACACACACGAGATTTCTCTGCGGCATGAGCAAGGGATATTTCCTCCTGCCTGAGTGCAGGAGATTTTACGAATCAAGGGGAAAGGAACATATCCCTAAGGGGCATCTGAATCAAAGCAAAATTCCAAAAATGAGCTATCTCTTCTTCAAGTGTCTAGTTTACAGGTGAGGATCAAAACCACTAGCAAATATCTCCTTCTCAGGTTCATGTCCATAGAAATTCTTACTGTCTCCCCATGTCTGGGGCGGGGCCAGGGGAGAGGGATTTATAACATATGGAAAATGAAGGTGTTTTCCCTGCCAGAGGAGATGAAATGCTAACACAAAGAACTCAGAACATGTGTGAAACTAAAGGTCCTTGAGAAATCCAAGATTTACAGGACCTGTTCTGTGCTGGCCCAGGAGCCCACAGTTCCCTATGCCCTGCCACCACCCAGACAACCAAGACTGCTGCCCTGGGGATTTCAGAGCCTGTGCACTGGTCAAGGCTCTCTCCTCCCTCACTTTTTTTTTCTTAACCCCAGTAAGTTTTTTGTTGTTGTTGTTTTGTTTTTTGTTTTTGTTTTTGTTTGTAAATGCAGAATAACAGAAACTAAAGGGGAAATCCTTTAGTGATTCTGAACATTGTTGACAAGCACATCAGTTAAGTTAGATAATTATCTCTTTCCTTCATTCCCCAAGGATGTGAGATTATTACCACACAGTCAAAACAACTATTTTTATGGACACAAGATCAAAGGAATTTTCAAGGTTAACCAAAATATCATAAATCATTCCTTCTTTAGAATGATTTTCATTTTTTTTATAAGTTGAAAATAACTTCCTTTAGACCTGTATGTAGTAGCTAGGAGCAGAATGTGTTTAAGTGTGATTGTTTGGATAAATCCTTTAAGTAAAATACGTATATGCTGCTGTGTGCATTAAAACTTCTCAAAGAAATCAGAAGAAGCTATTAACAGTGTTTATTGTGGAGACAGAAACTTGAGTTGGAGCCACAGAGTATTCTCTTCATTTTAGAGTTTTCTGTAGTTTGAATGTTACCATATGCTAGTATATGCCATTCATTCATTCATTCACTCACTCACTCACACAAGATAAAAGCTAGGTATGGTCAGAGGAATAATACAGAACCCTGACAGAAAATGCCTTGCAACATAGTAGGGGAAACTGATACAAACATAATTAAAATAGTTACCATGTGCACTGTAATTGGTTTAGAACCTGGGTTCAAATCCTTGCTTGTACACTGTTGGTGGGTGTAAATTAGTACAACCTTATAGGAGATTTCTCAAAGAACTAAAAGTAGTTCTATCCTTTGATACAGCAATCCCACTACCTGGTCTCTACCCAAAGGAGAAAAAAAGACACATACATTCACATGTTTTTCACAGCACAAATCATAATAGCAAAGATGTGGAATCAAACTAAATGCCCACCAACTGATCAGTGGATAATGAAAATATACACACCATGTAATACTATTCAGTTATCAGAAAGAATGGAATAATGTCTTTTGCAGCAACTTGGATGGAATTGAAGAATATCATCCTAAATGAACTAACATAGAACAGAAAACCAAACACCGCTCATTCTCTTAGTGGGAGCTAAACTAAGAATCTGCAAAGGCATAGAGAATGCTATAATGAAGATTGGAGACTCAGAAGGAGGAGGGGGGAAGGAGTGGAAGGACAAGAAATCACCTATTGGGTACAATGTCCACAGGTGGGAGTGGTGGGTACACTTAAAACCCAGACTACTTCACCACTATACAATGCAACCGTGCAACCAAAAACTATTTGTATCTCTAAAGCTATTGAGATAAAGAAAACATTTTTTAAAAAAAGAACTGTGTTCAAATCCTGACTTGGCCATTTCTTAGCCATGTGATCTTGGGCAAGCAACATATATCTGTGCCTCAACTTTCATCTGTAAAATGACAATGACAGTAATTCTTGTCTCATAGATTTTTTTATGCTTATCAAATAAAGAAGCTATGTTAAGCACTTAGGACAGTACTTGTCACACTGTAAGCTCTCAATAAATGCCTGATGTTATTATAGTAAAGACATGAGACAGGTATTACACCAGGAGAGGAGGGATTTCTCCCATCAGCATTCTGGGCTATCAAGGCTTTAAAGTGGAGACGCTGCTTGAGCTAGGCCTTAACTGATAAGTAAGGTTTTGCCAGGTGGGAGGGAAAGGATGTTTCAGGAGAAGGGAACAGCATGAGCAAAGGCGTTTGGTATGACTGCCTGCTCAGCAGCCAACTCGGGCAGTGTGAACTTCTGAACCTTCCTTCTAGGAGCGTCTCAAGGAAATGAAAAAGAAAGAGCAACTTTGTTCGTTTTAAAGTCCAGCACATAATTTGTGTAAAGTCTGACCCTTAGTATGGCATTTCAGACTCACTTGTTAAATTTCTTTTTTATAGTCTTCTTGGTAGAAGTTCACACCTGATCAAACATCTGTAAATGAGCTAGTAGAAAAAATGAAAATCCTGAAATATAAAGCAGATCCCTAAGCAGACCTCCAGAGCAAGACACGCAGTACGCAGCAGACCTCACACCTCTCAAAATCCAATTGACACCTGCTTCTGAGGCAGAGGAATTTACACTATGGCTGTTGGGCATTGGAAGGTGGCTTATGACCTGTCCAGCTCAGCACCCACTAAGTGGGATTCAGAAGTAAGGGTCCTGCAGTTCTCATTTCCCTGGCTGTCCCCAATTTTGGGGTTAGACCATAACCTTGAACTTCTGAACGTAAGGTCACGCTGAGTAAGTACTCACATGTTTGAGACTGTACTAAGACACGCTCATCCATTTCTCACAAGAAACCTATGAGTAGACATTATTTCCCTTTTGCAGGAGGGAAACAGAGCTTTTAAGAAGTCAAAGAATTTGCCTGAGTTCAATAGTTTGGGATTTGGATCCATGTCTTCTGATTCCACAATCAGTGCTCTTCTCACTGCCACCTCTGAGAAATGCCTTAAACTCACCACCCAAATGTCAGCTTCAGAGAATCATAAAATGTTAGCAATGTAAGACATTCTAGACATCTAGTGCTGTAGTCTCCAAACCATATGCTGAGAACTCCCTCCATGCCCATTCCTCTGGATGCACTCCCAGCAGTGTCTATAGACTGAGCAAGTCATAGATTGCTAGTAGCATATCCAATATTCTCCCTTCTGCTCTAACAGATACCTGGATAGTGTGCTCTGCTGAAAAACGACATCCTTTAGTGTTCTTGCAGATGGGGCAGCCATTGAGATAGAAGCATGCTGTATATTGCATGTCTGTGCTCTGGAGGTCTGCTTACAGAATAAAAAGCTTTCAAGGAAAACGTTTTGCCCTTCCCACCCCTTTTTTCTTCAAGTTGCAGAAAAACAGATGTAGCAGGGAGCTCCAGCAGCTACTTTGGGATCATGAAGAAAAGGCCAGAGAATTTCAGAGACCTTGGCTATAAACCAACATTTTGGGACTTCTTTATTGTAAGGACCTAAACGTTTATGCTTCTAATTCACCATGCTTAGAACTTTGTTTCCAGAGGCTGCATACAATTCCTAATTGATACACTGACTAAAGATTAGCACTACTAAATGTATGACTATTGTTCAAATATTTGTTTATACTGGTGTGGTTAGTAAGAATCCAATTTATTCAAAAGAATAACTGAATAAAAATAGCTATTGGCCATGTATTTTCTCAACAGGAAATAACAGAAGTACAGCTGCAATGATAAGGGAGCCTGTGAAATCTTTTTTCTTTTACATTTTCACTTTGGATAAAGTCATTCATTAGTCTCATTTGATCCATAAAGTGACTTTCTAAAACCAGTTTTCTGGACTCACAGTGTGGTTCTCTTTCCACCATCCCACTGACTTACAAACCATTACTAGCAAGGAGTGAGTAAAAAAAATGGGACAGTCATTTTGAGCAAAAGTCCTGGAGCTTCTTGGGAAAGCCAGCACTCTTCACAAAAAATTCTCTTCAAAGGGCAGGATATGCAACTAAATCTTGAGTTACATTCCAAGCCATGTCCACCCACATATGGGAAAAAAACACTCCAGCCAGTTTCACACATAAAGACTAACACACTGAATGTTTATCAGTGAGAGAGGAGGGGTCGGGGAGAAAGAAGGAGAAAGGGGGAGGGAGAGGGAAGGGGAGGGGAGGGGAGAACAAGACCAGCAGTATTAAAAAGAAACAAATCAACAACACTTCTGTAAACTGGAAGACTGAGGCACAATTCCTCCACCTCCACCCCCATGTTTTATAATAGTTCTTGAAAGAGTCAAAAGAGGGCCACCATTTCACAGGTAAAATTGTGAGTTGAAAGCAATCAAATACAGTAACTTCCTACCTAGCTACAGAATTGACTGTGCCAAATAATTTAGTACTAACTGGCTGTGAACATGCATGGCATTTCATAGCCCTTGAACATCTTGCCTGTGTTTAGTGATTTATTAATCATAAATGATGTGTTATATCTCACAATTTGTCTTTCTGTTATTTTCATTAACATAAGCCCTCAACAATTCCAACTTAAGGGAGGTGAGCGGTATGTAAAAAAATTATGAAATTTATGTAAAAAGAAGGACAAATTTTATTCCAGTCCTGTTAATTCGGTAATACAAATTAATAGCTAACAAAATGAGGTTCAAGTGTATCAAATTCACATCGACAAGCAGCATTTGTAATCAGAACAAGTTTGTCTTTCTACCTAAAGATCTAATAACATCCTTGCATATTTTTTTCTCTTACCCAGTTTAACAACTAGTTTGCAATCTTGTTTACACTATTTTTAAAAAATCAAATCCTTTCCCTGTCAAATAGAACAAAGGTAAACTTTAACCAAGTGCATTATCACTAATTATAAATTAGCAAAATTTGATTGCATGAGTTTGTCCTGTGTAACTGAATATAATGCCAGTGCTCTCATACTTAAAGAAGATTTGAGTTGTTGTTAAGCTAGTAGCCCCAATTTTCAAATAAAATGAAGTCAAATTCCTGCTGATATGTTTGTATATATGTCAATGGGACCTTCTAGTTGAAAACTCCCCTCCTTGGGGAGTGGGAATGGCAGTAATGGGAAACTGCCAGGGGGGTGGGCACACCTCATCAACAAGGGTACCAGCATAATGAATATTTGTATACCTAACCCTGAATTGTACCCCACTTTTTTTTTTTTTGAGTTGGAGTCTCACTCTGTCGCCCAGACTGGAGTGCAGTGGCCGCTCCCGGCCACCGCAGCCTCGAACCGCTGGGCTCCGGCGATCCTTCCGCCTCCGCCTTCCAAGTAGCTGGAACTACAGGTGCGTGCTACCACACCCGGCTGATTTTTTATTTATTGTAGAGATGAGGTCTCGCCAAGTTGCCCAGGAGGGTCTCGAACCCACGGGCTCAAGCAATCCACTCACCTCAGCCTCCCAAAGGTACGAGATTACAGGCTGAGCCACCGAGCCCAGCTGATAAATTTCTTGTAGACAGTTTTTAGTAAGAAAGTATCCAGACATCTTTTTGGCAAGCCAAGCCCAGCCTTGTGGGCTGGAATGTGAATTCAATGTGGACTCCCAGTCCACCACATCCCTTCAGCTCACCAAAGGGAAATTTCATCAAGGTGGTTCCCAGATCAGGAATCAAAAGTCATAAAAATGATAATAAGACCACCTTTCAGCTCTTAAACCTGTGTATCCAAAAGTCTGCCAAGTCTCCTACAAAAATAAAATTTGTGTTCTGTACAAAACCATCCCTCCTCCCATCAGAGGCAGAAAGACCTGTGCCACCCCCCAATATTAGCATATCAATAGTTAGGTGGCTATAGCTATCTTTCTGTAAAACGCAAAAATGCAGTCTTTCTTTTTGAGAGTCTCTCCTGTGCCAGATCTTTCAGGCATGAATCTCCCTCTTTCCCTCTCTTCTTGTCGCTAATAAACTCTGTTTTAAAACCATGCTGACCACTCTGAAACTCATTTCAGGATCAAGTCAAAGAGCCAGAGAGTTTTGTGCCACACCCCATCTGGAATCACAGAGGACTAAGATAACTGCTGCTGACTGAAATATCTGCCCCCACTTTAGGAATGGTGACCAAATTGTTGGGAACTCAAAGAATCTCTTTAAGTAGAAAGTAAGTAGGTTAAGAGAGCAACCAGATGGTTTAACACACTATCAGTAACTTTTTGTTCTTTTTTGTCTTTCCTCTTCATGATATAAAAGGTCAGACAGTCATGCACTGCAAGCTCAGAGATTTATCTCATTTTGCTGCTACCCAAGACTGTCTCATATGTAAGATGCCCTGGAGTAAATCGTTGACTACCTGCCAACCTGGAGTGGTCTGCCTCTTTCTTTGGTGTGAGCTTGCCCTCTGCTTATGGAGAGTGGTTCTCAGTTCTGGTAGTTTTCCCAACACAAGGATAAATAGAAGAATTCACAAGTTGCTAGACAGAAAAAATAGAGACCACAAACAAAAGATCAGGATTCTGAACTTATTAAGTCTTCTCAACAGCAACATGAAAGCTAGAAGACAATGGTACAATGCTTTCCAAATTTTGTAAAGGAATTATCCCCAAACTAGAATTATATAGCCATATAAACTACTGTCCAGTGTACATGTAAAATAATGACACTTTCAGAAATGTAGGGTCTCCATAATATTACAACTCTGCATCATTTCTCAGGAAACTACTGTAAGATATATTATATCTTTAAAAGGAGTAAAATAAGAAAGAAAAGCAATAGAAGTTATGCAACAGAGGAGACAGGGTCTCTCCAAACTGATAGACAGTGGAAATCCTAAGATACCAGCTGTGCTTCAGTGTCAGTGGGCAACTACTGACTGTAGGATGTAATAAAGTCCAGATTGGTCAGAAGTCTCTTGGAGACATTTCTTCAAGAAGACAAAATTGATAGAGTATCTACTGCATCTGAAGGTTTGGTTTTGAAATAATGATATATTTTATAAAAATAAGCAAATTTTTAAAAATCAAGGGAACCAATAACTCCAGGGGGAAAAAAGTTGAGAACAAAATAAAAATTTATAATAGTGCTCTACATAGCTCTTCACCATGAATAATAAAATTTTCAAAAGCACAGTCATCAAAACAAATCTCAATTTTTATTTAACCAAAATTTATAACTATGTTGGGAGAATGAGGCAGGAAGAAGGACATAAGGGATGCATGTGCGTATGTGTTGGAGATAGAAAATTAAAGAGACTCAATTCTCATCTTTTTTTTTTACAGAATTTTAAAAACCTAAACATGAAAAGAAAATAGTGCATATTATTTAGACTGATGGAGGTAAATAAGAAAACAATTAGATAAAACAGATTAAAATGTTTACCTCTGGTGAGAGGAAAATGAAGACAGGAAGGGTAGATACTGCTGTTTCTTACCAAAAGTTTTGTAGAAATGTATGACTTTAAGTTATGTAAAGCATAATGGTTATTAAAGACATAAAGGTTTGTATGTAAAACTATTTTATACATTTTTATATAAAATGTTTTAATTATGAATGGATTGCCCAAATGTTTGGCATAATTTGAGACCCTATTGTATTACCTTAATTTGCTTTTTACAATGATACACCACCTTATCATATTTCACTTCTTTAATTTGAAAAAAGCTATGTGAGTGCTGATGATAATTAAGTTTTTCAACATAACTTTTCAGTTTCTCATCCTTGTGAAACACGAGAAGAGTTAATTTAATGCTCTAATCTGAAACAAATTCGCCCAAGCAATTAAGCATTCAAATATTCAAATTTGAGTATCTGAGCTAAACTGAAGTTCACTTGCTCTCCCTGGCCCCCGAGGCTGCATTTAAGCTTTCACTTAGAATTCTCCACATATCCTCTTTGCTCATGGCCCAGTCAGAGCACCTCATAAACATGGTTTTGGCTTTTTGCATCCTCAATAAGAGCACGGGTGGAAGTGGTCAGGCTGTGGGTAACTCTGGCTTCAGTCATCTCTGGCCAGACAGACGCCCTTCATTAGGTTGTCAGCACTCATAGAAGTACCGCTATTTCTGGGCGCTAAGACAACTTGGTTGTCTTCTACACCGTTTCTGTCAGTTTCTGACACCCTCCACAATGGCTTTATTGATTGATCATTTTAAAGATGATCTTGCCCTCCTCACTCAGTTTCCCTGTCGCCAAGAATGACATTGCTCCTCCTCACTCAGCATCTGCTGCCTACGAGCTACACATACACATAAAAACATTCCAGTGACTGCTCAGCCATCACACCAAAAACCTTGTCTCCTGATGCTCCTACTCCTGTGGTTCCAGCAGGGGCCTGCCCTAGGTAAGGGAACATTAAGGTACAACAGAAATCCCAGAAGGTTCAGATGTACAGGAGCTGTGAAAGTGCTCCTCCAACTTTGATCTAGTTGAGAAGTTAAGCCCTAACTCACATAGAGAGTCATTTAGTGATCTTTCATTGCTCTGTGCTGGCGAAAGGAAGTGGGAAGTATCAGTAAGAGTCTTAAGAAAAATCATGAAGGAGAGAATCAAGCTTTTTTGTCTTTTTCAAGTGAATTTCCAAGAAATTCATCCTTTAGACCTTTATGGTCAGTTGCTAAAAAGTTCAAGACATTTGAATGCACTCCAAAGCTCATTATTTGCAGGATATCTTAAGAGATTCTGTTGTGTCATGAAAATCAAAGAACCCAATGTGGTCTAAGTTTCTAAATATGGTACCTAGCACAGCAGCGCACAAATAGAAAATTAGCAAATGTGCTGATGATTAGGAGCATGTGACAATGAGATCCTCATATTCGATCAACTTAAAAAACACAACTTTTTAAGTTAAAACTCATAACACATCCTAAAACTATATATGGTATAATTAATATGTTGTAGATAAGTAGGATGTTGGACTTATCTTTTAAATTAAATCTTGATAGGCAGAGTATTTCTTGAAATAACTTTGTGTGTTCTAGGGGAACATACATCATAATTCAAAGTACATCAGGTTCAATATTTTTAAAAATCAAAGAAATCTGCAATTAGTTTGGAGGGCATGTGAATGCATCTCATTCAACCTTCTGTTATAACATTCCTGACAAATGGTCTCCAGCCATGAGCTCTCTATTTCATGAGGCCGCTCCAGCATGGAATGGGACCAGTATTTGGAAGGTCTGTTTCCATGTAACAAGGTGAGCACTCCTGGTGTCTTATCTTTAAGACACTGACTTTAAGAGGTTTTCCAAGCAGGAAGCAGCAGCAATGGCACTGATTCATACATTTCTCTTGGCTGACTTCTCTCATTATCAGCTGCACACATTACCAAACATCTCATGAAGTTAAAAGGCATTAAAACATTTCTTAAAAGGCTATGAAATGATCCACATATCCAATGTGTTTAGGAAATATATACTGTTTATTTAAGTCCAGAAATGGTCTTCAGACTCTCTAATGGGAAAATTGCAAAAAAGTAAAATGTTTCAGGTTACAAACAGATGTAATAAAAAGCAGAGAAGATGTAGTAGGTGAGAGGCAGGAAGGCGCTCTGGGCCCACAAAGTCATAACCATTTTTCCAGGAAACAGTATTAAGTGTTTTTCTGCCGTAGGTGAGTTGCTGGCATGAAACCAGATCTCAGTGTTAGGTGTCTGCTTAAGTTAATTCCATCCTTGGTGTGCTCTCCTCTCTGCCATTGAGAAATTTACTCACTCCAACTTAGAGGAGACAAAAGCCACGCCCAGAGTTGTTAGGTCATTCCCAAAGATGAGAGCCTCAAAGGAACCCCAAACCAAAATAGAACCCAAATCCTTAGCTTTACCTATCATATAATTAACCAAATGAAAACCTGGGCCAAAACAAATTTCTGTGTATTTTTTAAAATGTATTATCTCACAGCAGGAAAGATCAATTTTATGATACATAATGCTTTGAAATTATCAAGATATCAGATTATGTGATCTGAAACGCGGTCCTCATTTAACCCACTGTGGGTTTCAGAGTGTGGAGACGCTGGCAGCATGGGTGGAACCCATTGGCCATAGAGAATCTAGTCTTTCCAGTCTCTTTGTCCATCTTCACAAATCTTAAAGAAATGGCCTCATTAACTAAGTCACAATCAAAGTCTGCTACCTTTTAAAATAAAATAAAGTCACTGCTCAGCCTCAAACATGAAAAAGCTGGATTCTACTACTCAGATTCTGACCACAAGGAAAGAGCAAGTCCCCGAAAAGCTCCTCAGCGCTTTCAGCATTGCATGAAAGGTGAACAGGCAGGAGTAATGCCGAGGAAAGGACTGCCCAGAGCTGGAAGGTAGGGGCACTGGACGGCTCAGCCTTCTCCTCCAGAATCTCAGAAGCAGCCCCAATCCCCAACCCCGAGCACGAGTGAACAGGAACACCCCCAAGAACAGCCGTTCTTCATAGACTAAGTCACCATGTTTTCAAAATTTTAGAATGTCTGAGCATCACTTGGGGTTGCATTTAAATGTGAAGATCAGAGGTTTTGATTACATAGGTCTGGAACGGGGCTCAAAAATCAAAAAAATAATAACACGGTTTGTTCATATCTTGTTGTTATTATTATTAGCTGTCATCTGCTGAGGGTCTGCGGTGGTCCTACACGGCCCTTCCTTAGTGCTCACCTCAACCTTGTATGTGCTTCATTTTCATTGTTCCCCATTCTACACACAAGTAAACTGAGGCACAGAAAGATGAAGCAATGAACACAAGCTCACTGGGGTAGTAAATAGCAGAACTGATATTTATTTTGAAAGATGATCCAGGTACCACAGTTTAAAACCCAAGTCCCAAAAAACGGCACCAGATATTGGGTAGCAAATCTAGTTGCAGTCCTTCATATTTGTTTTAAAGTATTTTTCGTATGTCAGACACAGGCAGTGTGGTGAAACCCTGCTGTCTGCAGCAGAATGGGAGGGGTCTGGGTCCTTGCTCCTCTGAAGAGACACTTTTATGCCTTTTATATAACTCATCGGAGGAAATAGCCTTTAAAAAAGAAAGTTGCTAACACCCAGCCTTGAGGAGATCTAAGTTCCATTATCAGGCTCTCCATGACCTGGACCTGATCTACCTTTGTACACTATCTCCTGCCGCTGCCCATTTTACCCCATGCGCTTGCCAATCCCCACAATCTCTTCCATCTGTCTTTTCTCATCCACACTCATGCCAGTCATGCTTGATGAGACTGTCACTCCAGCTGAGGCTGGGCCTGTGAACCCCCAGGAAGTCCATCCAGTGTGTTTCCCTTCTGCCCTGCTTATAATAGTGACCAAAATGCCTCTGCACTTTACCAGCCCCTCCTCACTAACTTGGAAATCAGGCAAATGCACATCAGCTTTTTCTGCATTTTTCAAACCACACTGTCAAGCACCTACCTACCAATAAGCCGAATCTTTGGTATCTCTCTTGCTTCATCTACCTACCCCACTCAGTCCCAAGAAGCCAGCCCTGCTTCTCACCCCAGGGGAAAGAGAGCTGAGAATATCAACAGTTCGGTTTTCTGCCTGTGTATATCTATATGTATAAAATATCTAAAGCATATATATAAAAAGGGTCCAGCGGTAGAATGAAGTCTTTGCTGACTGCTATTCACACATGTGTCATGGTTTAAAGGGCGTTGCTACTCTCTACTGGGTTACAATTTGCCAAGTGTGCTCACCTTGAGCTTGAGGTTCCAGCTCTTTAGCTCACTTTGTGCAAAGCCCCAGTTACAAAGCAGTGCATATGCAGCCTTACTTACATGCCATGCCCCTCCCACCACACAAATGAAAACACAGGATGCTCAGTGAGGTTTCCATTTCAGATAGGCAGCAACTTTATTACAAGTATGCACAAAATATTACATACATTTACTAAACACATTCCCAATTTCTGACATCCCAATTTCATGGGATGAGAGGGTAGGAGAGTATCCTGTATTTTCTTTGGCTACCCTACCCTAAACCCTGCCTACAGCAAGGGGTCAGCTCCCTCAAGGAGTTTTTCTCTTCAGGTCTCTTGGGATGTTTTCCAGATTCTAGATTTTAGTTCATTAGATGTGTCTTTATAACTTTGAACCTCACTGGGGAGGGGGTAAAGGTCTCATTTTGCTTCTTTCTAGAAAGTTCCTCCTCAGGAACATTTTTCAGCGTGTATACATCAAGACCTTTGGGAGAGAAGCTTCTATAACCTATGAAGGACACTATTAGAACCTGTCCTGGAGGCAGTAGCTTCGGTGATTATTTTTTATTTACACAACCGAGAAGGAATTCTTAAGTAATTCCTCCCAGCAGGACCACTGACCCCAAAACAACTTCTTCCCTCCATTCAGACATAAAAAGCAGTTAGCAATCTTCAAATGCTGGCCTTTCTCTCTAAAGCATACTGTCTTGCCAAAAAACCCACTATACTTCCTTCAAAACTTCATAAACTTAGATAAAGTTCTTCCAAATAAAATGTCAGTGGTTCAAGAATGAATGAACAGGTAGCTAAGAACAAAGTGCTGGGGATGCATTCCAGCAAGCCAGCCACCTGTGGCATGTAGTCCACACACTCAACAGAGCTACCCTTCCAGGATGCAACTGGCTGGAAGCAAGCTTGTGCTCCCTTGGCTAACCACAAGGAGGGGACTTCTCCCAGAAGCATTGTCAAGAGGCCAGGATATGAGCCCACAGGGCACATAGAAGTATATCCATCAGTCTACCACCCTCAGGGAGCACCTCTCTATATTTTGCATTTTGCCGGCTTGGAGTGATCCTTTATTCCAGGAGAACTGTCCAGAGTGGAAGGGGGGTGGAGGAGGCACAGGTAGGAAGGATGCAGAAAACAGAGGCAAGAAGGTACGTCCCCAAAACCCAATTTTCTTCACTGAATTGTAGAATAAAGAACTCTAGCCACAGGAACAGGTCCCTATGTGGTTAAAAGCTCTGGAGTTCATTTAAGAGGCTAATTTTCAGGCAACATTCTCTTACTCAGCAGTTTTAGCCCAAATAATCAGTCCAGTGTCTGAGGAGGAACCGGGAATGAATAGGGCAGTGTAGGAATCCCTCGTTGCTAATGAAACATTTAAAAATCCAGGACAGTAATGGCCTGTACTATTTAATACAGAGGAGACGCTTACCATGGCCCCCCACACCCTTGTTTTTTTTCTTATTTGCAAAATGAAAAAAATAGAATTTATGCACCTTAAAAAAATATGAGGTGAAAAATTATCCATTAGCACAGCAAAGACCTATTTCCAGGAAACACATTTTAAAAGAAAATTCTTGACGTCCTAAGGCTGAAACTGGGAGGTGTCATGGCTTTGAACGTGAAGGATGAAAGGCCCACTGTATCCAGGTGCAGTTCAGGCTGGCCTCATTTCATCTGTTACGGGAGACTGCTTAAACCCCTGGTTATAGTCCAAAAATATCCCAGCAGTTAGCATCCTGCATTAAAATTTATAAACCACGAAAGACCTTTCTACAGAAAAGCTAATTCAAGCTGGATGACCTTTTTTTTTTTTTTTAAGTATTTAAAAGGGGTAGTCATCAGAAGAGGTTATGTGGAAAACTGAGGTAAGTAATGCTTTTCACTCCCCCAAAACATACTAAAAATATAGCAACAGTAATTTCAGAAGGAAGGAAAATGGCACCAAGCATAATTTCATTTCTAAGAAATCTCAGGAATGAGCCCTGGAATTGCCAGAATTAACTTTTAGGGGTAACCAAAAAATGGCAGGAATATTATCAGGAAATAGGACCTGTCAAGAAGATAGAAACAGGCTGCACCTCGGTATCTGGGCTCTGGGGCCAGCTAAGAGGCCCTACTCTCTCTAGACTCTAGTTCAGCAAGTCTGAAAGGCACCTGGCCCCGAACTATGAGAAGGCTCTTCTTCCTCTACCTTGGCATTCCTCACTCCCCACTGAACTTTTACTGAGTTCCTCCTGTATGCTGCCCTGGCGTTAGTCCCATTCACCCTTCAGATGCAGACTGAAACTTCACTTACTCAGACAGGCCTTCCTTAATCCCTACAGATTAGGTAAAATTCCCCTGCTCTGAACTCCTGGGGCACCTGCCCATCCTAACCCTTACCACCCTTTTCAATCGCCTGATTTCTCTCTTAAGATCCGGGGCGGTGGTGGGGGAGGAGCTGTTTATCTGAGTCACCAACATATCCAACCTCCTTCAACCACCCACCCCACACTCACATACTGGGTGCTTAATGAATACTGGTGAAATGAAAAAATGCCATTTTCTGTGATTCCAGTTGTACACACCTAGTTTAACTTTTATTTTAAAAGGACCTGGAGATGGTAAAGAGGAGCAGGTGGTAGATAGCATTATCTCTTTGCACGATGGGGGGGGTCCCATCACCAGCTCATCAGGCTGCCTTCTGAGGGTGGGGACTCCACTCCTGCACAAACTTAAGTGAGAGTAGAGGACACCTAGGCAGACCTGGACGTCAGCCTGGACTACCCTGCCCACATACAGGAGGAATTCCCTTAGAAGACTGAAGGCTCCACGGCGCATGCTGGGATACATCCCGTCTTGTTTCTTTCGATTCACATAATGCACATTCCAACCTCCACGAAATGACAACCTTTTAGACTGATTTTGACAATGATATTAAAATGATTTTAATAACCATTTATTGAGTGCTGACTTTGAACCATAGTGCTAAATGTTTTATACACCGTATCTGCTGATCCTGCACAGCAGCCCAGATGAGAGTGCATTAATCCCATACTTTAAACAAATACTCAGCAAGCTACAGAGACATATAGGTCCAACAGCTAGTCATGATGGATATTGTAAATTCCATTTCTTTGGTCATCTCGATAGATTGTAGTCGATATCTAGGTACTCAGGAAACACTTAATAAATCCTCTCAACTTAGCCAGAGCAGAACAGAACAAGTCCGTGTATTTCTGCTCATAAAAGCTCCCACATAGGCCCACACATGGCCGTGGAGTTTGCCTGAGTGGACCTTGTTCTGACAGAGTTCATTGGCCAGCTCTGCCATGGCCCTAGGAGTGCCATACTGTGCCAGGTCATGCTGAGGACCCCTGAGACCCAGTGGAGCTGATGGAGTCTAAGATAAGTGTTAGATCAACATTTTGGGAGGTTGCTGAATCTTCTACTAATGAAATAAAACTGAAAACCTAGAGGATTTTGCAGGAAAGGCCAAAGGGACCAGGCTGTGCTTTGTTTCTGCTGAGAGTGACCCCACATCGCAGAAAGTTTGGGCTTCACTCCACCTAGTCTTGGCTGTTCCTTCCAAACATTCTTTCACTTGCAACCTTCCTTGACCCTCTGTCCCCATCTGCTCTCTCAATCTATTTGTGGACATGTTAAGGGCTAATAACACTGGAGTTGGATTTCATTCAATTTCTCAAGTAGATTCAAGGAAGGTTTATTTTATTATAATTATTCAGGCAGAAAAGGCTTTTTACCTGCTTTTGCAAAAGCAAAATAACTCTTGACTCAATTCTTCTTTAAATTGTTGTATGATAGCCGGGCTCGGTGGCTCAGCCTATAATCCCACGCCTTTGGGAGGCTGAGGTGAGTGGATTGCCTGAGCCCGTGGGTTCGAAACCCGCCTGGGCAGCGAGACCTCATCTCTATAATAAATCAAAAAATCAGCCGGGCGTGGTAGCGCATGCCTGTAATTCCGGCTACTCGGAAGGCTGAGGCAGAAGGATCACTGGAGCCTAGCAGGCGAGGCTGTGGTGGCCGGGAGCGGCCATTGCACTCCAGTCTGGGTGACCGAGTGAGACTCCAACTCAAAAAAAAAAAAATTTAAAACAAGATTCCTAAGTTCAGCCTGAGGAGAG
>NW_007233346.1:77728-84133 GCF_000164805.1 Carlito syrichta | reverse complement strand
CCGGCTGATTTTTTTGATTTATTGTAGAGATGAGGTCTCGCTACCCAGGCGGGTCTCGAACCCGCGGGCTCAGGCAATTCACTCACCTCAGCCTCCCAAAGGCGCGGGATTACAGGCTGAGCCACCGAGCCCGGCTCCTTCTTCTTTTTAAATTATTTTTCACTCTTGGCTTTATCCTACACAAATCCACTTTTGCTACCTCAACCACATATTAGATATTTTATACTAAACTGTGCAAGAAACTGGTCTTCTATCTGAGAAAGGTTTCTGTCTCAACCAGGTATGAAAGAACCAACATTTTAATCCCACAAAACGCTTATTTCAGCCTTAATGCAATGATGCAAAGATGGATGAGTTATGATGGAAATTGAAATATGTGCATTAAAACTATAGTTTCCTTGAATTCATAATCCTCAGAGACCAAGAGACCTCAGAAGCCAATCAAGCAATAGGAGAAGCAATAATATCAGCTAACAAGCATGTAGAATTTACTCAGAACAAAGAACCATCCAAGAAGTATGCTATCATCAGTCTCACTCCACAGATAAGGAAACTTAAGTGGTCACAAGGCTAACTTAATTGGCAGAGGCAGCGGTGATGAGCAGTCAGCCCAGAAAAAGGTTAAATATCTTAAGTTTAATGTATTTGTTATAGTCTAATAAACCAGCAATAACATAATATCATGTTAGTTGTCAGCTGGCATCTCTGGATAAAAGTGAGTTTAGATGGATGAAGAAGGAAAGTGAGCTGGATAGTAATCAAGTGGCTTCCCTAGAACAGTGAGAACCACACTTCTCATGAGAACCCCTGGAGTTATTTTTAAAAGATTCCTGCCGGGCTCGGTGGCCCAGCCTGTAATCCTGCGCCTTTGGGAGACTGAGGTGAGTGGATTGCCTGAGCCCGTGGGTTCGAGACCCGCCTGGGCAGTGAGACCTCATCTCTACAATAAATCAAAAAAAATCAGATGGGCATGGCAGCGCATGCCTGTAATTCTGGCTACTCGGAAGGCTGAGGTGGAAGGATCGCCAGAGCCCAGCAGGTCAAGGCTGCGGTGGCTGGGAGCGGCCATCGCACTCCAGTCTGGGTGACAGAGTGAGACTCCAACTCAAAAAAAAAAAAATTTAAAACAAGATTCCTAAGTTCAGCCTGAGGAGAGTCTGCTTTGGGGTTCTAGGGGGCCTGGAATCTGAATGCTAACCTAGCAATCCAGGTGATTGTTATCTTTAGTAGTTTTTATCTTGATTGATAAATAATAAATATTTATCATAGCTTGCTCAAAGTTAAGGTCACTTATTTAACATAAGTGTCAAAGTCAAGACGGACCCACAAACTCCAGATACTAGTGACCTTTCCACTTGACCCTAGGAACTTATGAATGAAAAGTCATCCTATGCAGGTACTCCACACCATACATACTCATGTCTGCAAACCCCTGCTAGCAAGCACCTGGCAGAAATAATCCAGTTACAGGATGGACTCTCACGGATTTTACCTTTACCTAGCAATTAAACCACCCGCTGCTTTGTTGACAAGAGCAGACTAAGGAATTTCCATGCTGCGTGCAGTTGGCATCTCATCACAGAGCCACCATCCTTCCAATAGGTGAGGAACTCTGTGTCCAGACTTGATTCCCAAGGGACCGGTGTGACCTTCCCAGGCAGGTGGGGTATGCTGCCACTTCACACGTCCTCTCACCCCAGCTTATCTGACAGGCTACAAGACAAGTTCTGTTTTGTCTGCCTAAGAAATCTAATGGAAAAGACTATTATTAGAAATATTTATTTTATCAAGGAAAAAATGCTCTTAAAATGTTCAAGAAAGGATACTGCCTTGTTCCCAAGAAATAGCTTGAGAGACTCCTGGGAGAATGAATGTATCTATATATATCTACATATATACTATACTTACTAGACACAAACACTATACATATATATATTCTGAATGTATATGTGTGCATATAAATGTAATATGCATATGAATATTACTTACATAAACTTACATTCACAACGGCAGTAGTAAATGTTACCTTTTTCTTTCAGCAGATTTTTTTTTAGTAAACTTTAATCCTTCATTTTTCAGTTGCAGTGGGTAACAAACATTCTAGTGCTTCTCAACTGCAGTGTGCATACAAATCATCCAGGGACCTTGTTAAAATGCAGATTCCTGCTCAGCAGATCAGGTAAACTCTGCATTAGTAACAAGATCCCAGGGGATGCTGAGATTCTGATGAGGCATGAACTACTCTTAGAGTAAGAAGATTTTAGTTTGTGGTAAATGGCCATTTTTGCCTCACACATAAGATAGCAGTTATCAAAGTTTAGAATAAATGAAACATACAAACAAACAAAACTATGTTCCAATTAAATCACTCTTACATGATTCCAAAAGTAACTTCGGAATCTGAACCCTACCTCTTGGCCATCATGATAAACAATCTTCACTGTATTAGAGTCATTTCAGACAAATCTCAACTTAAGAGAATCAGATTGTCTTATTCTTCAGAAGAGGCAGAAAGAAATCGGAGCTATGGATTTTCTCTCACTGTCTGATCTGAGGATAAATGAAGAAGACTGGGGCATGTTAGACCACAATGACCTCTCAAACTGGATTCTACCAGTTGAGATATGATTAAAATTTCACTCTTGGAAGCTCTTGGGAAAAATATACAAATCCTATATTGTTCAAATATTCTGCTATATGAAGTTTGGCCCTATTCATTACTTGGCTTAAATATTTGAAGTAAGTATGTTAATTATTATCCTCAATTCTAAGGCTTCAAATATAAAATTATATTAAAATGTATTGGCAATAACAAGTCCACAAATGAGAACCGACACAAAGAATTACAGGAAATGATCCCTAGAGGAAGGGAGCTCCAGCTTTTAGGAGAAGAGGCCCATACCCACGAGATGATAGTTATCACAGAGGATTCCAAAACTATCCGCACACCTGGCACAGTGTATTTCAACAGTAGAGTTAAAGGATGATATGATCCACAAAAATTGGGAGGTCACATTATAATCAACTATGGTGGGATTTAAATCTGGCCTTGAAGGATTTTTAAAAAGCATAGAAAAGGAGAAAGAATGAGGGCAAGTGTAGGGAAAAATTTTAAAGTGAGAACAGAAATTAAGTTTTTGGGTGATATCTCTGTGTCAGGCACTGAGCCACTTGCTAACAAACAAATTACCTAATTTAACTCCCCTCCCCAATAATCCTGCAAGGTTGGCATTATTACAACAATTTTATAAGCCAAGAACTGAAACTTAGAAAAGTTAAGTGACTAAGGTCACATAGCCAGTAAGTGGTCCCATGGGGATTTGAATTGGGGTCTAGTTGATATGAAAGTCAATCATCAGTTCACACTAGACCAGCACTCATCAAAATACATTTTACACCTCCTTAGATGTCAATTATGAGTCAAAAAACAGTAATATATATATATATATTTAAAATTTAAAATATATATATATATATATATAAAATTTTTTTTGTGTGTGTGTTCCAATACAGTTATTTGTCTACTGGCTAAAAACTCCCTCACAGGCAGTGCTGTGTGAGTTGGTGCATTGTCACCATGCAAGACCTCCTCCTTTGGGACCAGTTTGCTTTTTGTTTTTTTTTTTAACTTTTATGCTAAAGATGTGGGGTACAATTCAGGATTAGGTATACAAGTAGTACAAGTAAAGTTTGAGCCTCCCTTTTGAAAGGTAACTATAGAAACCTAGAAGAAACCTAGCTTATTCTTTAGTCTTTTTGCCTCAGTGTAACCATTAGAAAGCATTCAGACATTTTACTGCAGGACAAACAGCAGCCTATCCCACCCCCCCTAGGCAAATTTCCTTCAGATACAAGATCAGGACAACCCAAAAGACCACCCCACCTTTGGTCAAGGAATTTGTGAATTGCAAATGTATAACAAGTCTCTTGCAGGAACTCCCTCCCCCTTAGGGTTAACCTATTCAGCCCTCTGTGAACTACTTGACACAGATAAGCCCCACAATGGCAGCAATCATGTGACTAACCCACCCATCTGCCTGCTGTCCATCACCTGACATCATCAGTACCTGCGCTTGCCTGCCCCTTTGTGATGATGTAGAAGCAGACCACCACCCAATCACCTAATGATCTTCCCCCATCAAGGGGGATGGTTAAAAGGACTCAACCACAAGCAACCAGGGGCCATTGCCTTGCTAGAGTCTGGTGTGGCCATGGCTGTCGCCATGCTTCCTGGCTTTGGTCCCCCTCCCCCACCTTGGGGTGGTGAATCTTCTCTCTTCCTTCTCTTTCTCTCTCTAATTTACTTTTAAGTAAACGTTTCTTTCTTAACCTTTTTGTGTGTCGCAATTCTTTGCAATTTACTCAGATCTCTGGGTTCCCAGCGCATACCTCTGGGTTGCCAGCCCCGACAGTGCTGCGTGCCTGCCCTCGCCTCTCCACCCTCACTCTGTCTGTCCATACCCTAACACCTTTGGTCCCTACTATTCCTGGTTTGAGATCAGGTACCCTTATTGATGTTGTGCCCTCTCCCCACCCCTACCCCAGCAGTATCCCCCTACTGCCAATCCCTTTCTTATAGTATTATGGTAAACGTTCAGGGTTCGATTATTAGTGAACACTAATAATGTTACAGATATAAGTTAGCATTTATTGAATGCTTCCCATGTGCCTAGTTTAAAAGGGGTTTTGCTGTAGTTTTTGGAGATGGAGTCTTGCTATGCTGCTCAAGCTGACCTCAGACTCCTAGGTTCCTAGATTCAAGCAATCTTCCTGCCTTAGTCTTCCCAGTAGCTGGGACTATAGGTGCATGCCACCGCACCCAGCTGTTGTTGTTTTAACAAAAATCTTACAGAAACTTTAATATTCTAAATTGCATTGAAAATGTCTAATATTATGTCTTGAGAAATAACATTAATAATTCAACATAAGATAATATTGATCATGCAAAAACATATTAAAATAGAACAATTGGAAGCAGACTCTGATGGGCGTCAGTTATAGGTCATTATCTTATGGCGGACTAGCTTAAGAGCTAGACATTATGCCTGGGGACTTTTTGTCCTTCCTTACATCCTGACTAATTTCATTGGAAAATACAGTTCTGTAACAAACTGTGCATGGCCTTCTGAGCTTGGGGCCAGTGCTCGTTCTCTGGAAACAAGGATGGAGAGTAGAAGATGAACACAGCATCCACTGTGGTATCTGACAGATGGGTAAGTCAGGTCTGGTCATTCACCATTTGAAATATTCAGAGACAAAGGAGAGGTCACCAAAGGACTCTCTTCAGCCCTTTTTGATAGATTGCTGACATTATCATAATTTCAGAGTTAATAACTATTTGTAAAATCTATCTGCATCAGGCTTGAACTAGTTATGCATTACCAAGCTCCCATGGCATTTTGAGTAGTGTGTGTCCAATAAAATACTCTTTGCCTCTTATGTTCTATAAAGCCTGTATTGCTAAGTTCTTACACACACCAATAATATAGTTCTACCATTAAGCACTGCCTAATGCTTTTTATTTTCCAAGGCATGTGCCCATCTGTGATCTTGGTAGTAGCTGAGCATCTTATTCTTGCTGAGCTACATGAAGTTCCTTTCTCCTACTTCATAATCTCTGATGATTGCTCATCTTATCTCTATACATCCTTAGGTGACAGTAGGGGGAAACAAACACACTTTGCCATAATGCCAGTGAGAATACAAAGGAGAAATGTAAGGCACATTTCAAAAGAATCACATGCAGAATTTGGTGTCTGACAGGATGTCACAGGGGAAGGAGGGAAGATCATAGCTTGGGCAGTGAGGCATCAAGATGCCTAAAGATGCCTGGGAAATATGGCAACATTCACCCACAGAAAGAAAGTAGGCATAGAGAGACATGAAAGGAGAAATGTCCTTCAAGAAACTAGATCTGTGGGCTCTGAAAAGGATAGAGATTGGGCCACAGAAAAGATGCCCATAGTAGTGTAACGGTTCAGTTGTCATTAATAGTAAGAGCGTATTGTTTTATTTGTTGAGCTTATTTTTTCTCTATGCTAAGTATTCTGTTAATTGCTTTGAACAACAACAAGCCGGTTGGGATGGTATTATTAACCTCAGATGAAGAAGTAGCTGAGAGGCTAAATAATATGTTCCGTGTCATGAAAGTAGCACGAGTCAGAAATGAAATTCAAGCTTTGTGGTCTTATATGAAACTAGATTGCACAGTAAAAATGTCTCCTATTGTAACTTCTTATTATTAGGCAAAACATGTGAATAGGCAAACCAGCAAAAATACCAAGTACATGGTACTATAAAAAACTAAACAGAGCCGGGCTCGGTGGCTCAGCCTGTAATCCCGCGCCTTTGGGAGGCTGAGGTGAGTGGATTGCTGAGCCCGCGAGTTCGAGACCTGCCTGGGCA
>NW_007233346.1:48690-77647 GCF_000164805.1 Carlito syrichta | reverse complement strand
GAGACCTCATCTCTACAATAAATTAAAAAATCAGCCGGGCGTGGTAGCGCGTGCCTGTAATTCCGGCTACTCGGAAGGCTGAGGCGGAAGGATCGCCGGAGCCCAGCAGGTTGAGGCTGCGGTGGCCGGGAGCAGCCACTGCACTCCACACTCCAGTCTGGGCGACAGAGAGAGACTCCAACTCAAAAAAAAAAAAAAACTAAAAAACTAAACAGGATTACCTTTGAATTACCCACCTTCCTGATCTATCTCTAGTGAAATGTCAGCTCCATTCAGTAGTTAAGACGAATTATGATTAATAAAGTACTGTGCATATAAAAACTATTCATGCATTGTATAACAACAGAGTACTTTAGAACATGGCTGACAAAACAGCATTTAGTTTATAATTGTTCAACCTTGTTATATGCTTGAGGGACTCATTAGTTCCAGTGTAGTCTTTCCAATGTCAGAATGGGCTGACATTGGATTCCACGATTAGGATTAACCTGAAATGTGACTTCACTGTGAGAACACAGGAACTACTTGCTACTTCTCCCCACTGGAGGTCACTGTTACCTCGCAGTTCCATGGAAGAATCCCAGTTTGCGGAGGCAAAGATACTTTCTCTCTCCGGTCTGGCTATATTTACATAAAGAAATCAAACAATCATCAAATTTGAAACATACTTCAGATCCTGGGAAGATAAACTGTCCTTAGAAAATTCATCAGTGAAAATGACTTGTTTTCAAATACTTGTGTTTTATTTTTAAATTTTGTAACTTTAACAGTGGACACGTCATTATACATTTGCCCAAATCCATAGAATGTACAACAATAAGAGTGCACCCTAATATAACTGTGAACCCTGGGTGATAATGATGTGTCACTGTGGTTTTGTCAATTATAGCATGTAGTTGCTGGGGTTGATGGTGGAGGAGGTTGTGTGTGTGGGAAAACAACGAGCACATGGGATATCTCTACACCTTCCTCTCAGTTTTTCTGTAAGTCTAAAACTGCTCTAAGAAATAAATTATTTTTTAAAACTTCTAGTTAATTTTTTTACAAATCTAAGTACTTGTTTCATATATTGGGCAAGCTAATCCATTCAGAAAGAGAGAACATGGTATATAGCTGCATAGCTTTGGGCAAGTTCCTAACTTCACTAAGCTTCGGTTTGCTTATCTATAAAACAGATCATAATTATACCAACATCATGGGGCCATTGTAAAGATTAACCCACATTGTATGAAAAGTACTTAGCACAGTGCCAAGAACAAACAAGCATACAACATAAATGTCAATGTTCATTATTGTTATTCATAGAGCCAATCAGGAGAGTACTTACCTCCTGAGGCTGTGACAAGGTTTGAGTTCATATTTGTCAAGTACTAAGAGCCAGGTCTGCCACAGAGTGGAGACTATTTACATATTTATCAAAGGAAGGAAGGAAGGAAGGAAACACCCAAGATAAAAGCCCAAAGGTATCACATAAACACAGCTTCAAGACTGTAGAAACTTATCTATATTATCATATCAATTCAACATGCTTCTTCTAGTAGGCTGAAAAAAAGAGACCTGTTATCATTAACAGTTTTGAAATAACTATAACAGTTCTAAGTAACTTGGATTGCCAAGTAGTCTAAAGGGACAATCTAACATAGTCCTAAGTGAAATAACTCAGAAACAGGTTGAAAAATTACCTATTGGGTACAGTGTTCACTATTCGAAAAACTGCACTTGCACTTCCTAAATCTATAAAAATAAAAAGAAAGAACAACAACAAAAGAGAATATCTCTATATTTTAAAAAAGATCACTTCACAAATGGAATACATATCCTATGTTTACCTTTTAAGGATCTTGTTTCATCAGATTCTGCCTCATTTTGAGACCATCAGTAACCATTAATAAGTTAGATCGCTTGTGTCTTAGGGCCCGAAGTATTTGTCCTCCAAACCAGAATCATATCTGGCAACCATTACTGAAGAATCCAAGCAGAATCAACACAATGTCTTTCATGCAGTTAGGGTCATTTATTAAGTAAACATATAGAACGTAGGCGTAAAGATTTATAGCAATACTTAGACTCTAATGAATCTTGGGCAAGCCCATTTAACCTCTCCTGGATTTTAAACTGACCTCCATGGTCCCTCAGATCTATGTGTCAAGGTCCCTATTCTTTGAGTCACAACCTACAGGTCAGAGCACACCCCTTCAGTGTCCCATTCCATATGGAAACGACACGATAACCTGCACGCATCAGAATCCCTAAGTGGAGGAAGCCATGACTCATGGATTATATTTATGCTAGTATCCATATGAGTACATGTCGTCCTAACACCATCAATGGACTGGCAAATCAGACAATTTTCCCTATTAGAATTGCAAATTAGGTTGAAAGAATCCCTCAAATTAATACAAAATGCAAAAAGACATCACACAGGCTGTGTCTCCACATGTAAGGTCACATGAGGACCCAAGGATACTTAGGCACATAAGGAAGCAATGTACTGATAATATTTACAACATATAGCATTTTACATTTCAGAAAGCACTTTCGCACATACATAGTACTTTATTTGGCCCTAAGAGCAACCTTGTGGGGGGCGGTAGGGGCGACGCAGCTGCAGAAACTGACATGCATACACTGTTAGGCAAAGAACATAAACTCCCGAGTCAGGACTAGAAACCACATCTCCTGACCCCAGTGGTCTGTCTTGAACAGGATATCTAACTGCAAAGCATGAAGTTGGCTGTGACGGGGCAATCCTTGGTGGTGGTTTCGAGTGCAAGCTCAGGACCCACTACTGGATTCAAAGCCCAGTTCTTACTGCGTGTAGATCTTGGACAGATTAATTAACCCTCTTGCAATTAATTAATCTTAAAAATTAACCCTCTTGTAGATTAATTATCCATCCCTAATAAGTAGAGATTATAGTACCTGCCTCACAGCTGACACTGAGACCTTGAATGCATCTGATATATGCATCCTCCATGTCCTCTGCATAGTCTAACCAGCCTCTGCTCCAGTTGCTGGCAACCATTACTGAAGAATCCAAGAAGGTGTGGTCTGAAAGCACTTCACCCTGGGCCAGTGCATCCCACCCTCGCTCCAGAATTCTCCAGCATGTTCAGACCTGCATAGGCACTAGCATTTATGTCCATACAACTGAAGATGTCAGGAGTTTAGTCACCCTATGGGGCCCCTTAACCAGTGGGGATGGCTCCTAGTAGATCAGTGTCAGTGCCCTCTTAAGTCTGATAGGCAGGCAGCTCTAAGGTCACCCTGCCCAAAATAGTCCGCCTGGCAATGTAAACTTGTTGGGCTTCCTTCCTTTCCTATCTCACACTCCTCAGGTCCTCATGCCTATGTCCCAGAGTCAATTCCCAAGGCAAATCACCTGCACATGTGCTCTGGTCCCCGGTTCTGCTCTCTGGTAGGAACTCAGAAACAACATTACTAAGATATGGTTCTGGGCACATACAGAAACTTATTTGTTATCAATTTTCTATAATAAACTCTGCATATTAAAAGTTTTCTCTATGTCTGTTCTCTAGAGTGAAGTGCTCTTGGTTACTGTCACCGAAGAGAGGGCAGAAAATGAGAAACAGAAGTGAAAGAGCCAATTACCACAGGGCAAAGACCTGGAAGAGGCTTCCAGAGCCAGGTACTGACTTGGGACAGCCTCAATGCAAAGGACGTTAGGCGGTTTTCGGTCATACACGAACAAACCATTTAAAAAAATGTATGTCCGTGTTATTGACCACAATTAGCGCATCAAAAAAAAAACCATAATTAGCTCATCAAAACAATTACTTAACTCTATTTTTGCTTTTACTAAAATGTTTTAAGTGACTTGATATGTAAAAATATTAACAGGAATAAAGACAGCATATAAATATAGCAAAAATCATAATGGTGGTCTGTGAAAAATTGAAGTCTAGGAAAATAATAAATAAAGGTACATTTTACAACCATCATGTTTTAGGTAAGTGGGTAGGAGCATAGTTTGGTCAATTATATTTAGAAATTTTGCTATCAAGTATGTAAACCACTCTCTTACTTAGGAACACAGACTTGATATACAACATTAATATTTTTAACTATATTGTTTTAATTTTTAGAAAGAGGAAATAAAGATATTTTCTCTTATCACAACAAATAACAGAAATGGCATAAAATTATCAGAATTTTAATTCTACTGAGAAGTTGAAACAATATACACATAAATGTGATTCATTCATGTAATTGGTCAAGGACACCCAGAATTCCACATACACAGTACACTGGAACATGTCTCCATGGCTCTATGTCCTGAATGGAGACAGAGCATATTCATATCACAAACAGAATTCACTAGTACCTCTACAAAACACTTCCTAAGACTGCCATGCTTGTAGAAATTTCTAATACAACATGCACTTACATTTTAAAATAATCATTAGCAAGGACAAAAGCTAATATTATCAACTCTGTTTTAAGAGAAACTTTGTTTAGGGCCAAAAAGTTACAAAAACTTTTCAAAATATACATCCACAAAGACTCCTCATTAGCTCATGTATCTTGTTGATCTTTTCACTGGAAAATACCATGAGGGTTACATTCACAAAGCCTGGATGAATAATACATTCTTTTCCACATGAGATTGTGGCAGAAAGGGGGCTGATATGAAAATCAAGCCGGGCTCGTTGACTCAGCCTGTAATCCCGTGCCTTTGGGAGGCTGAGGTGAGTGGATTGCCTGAGTCCGCGGGTTCGAGATCCACCTGGGCAGCGAGACTTCATCTCCACAATAAATCAAAATATTGGTAGCACACGCCTGTAGTTCCAGTTACTTGGAAGGCTGAGGCGGAAGGATCGCCGGAGCCCAACAGGTCGAGGTTGCAGTGGCCGGGAGTGGCCACTGCCTCCAGTCTGGGCAACCGAGTTAGACTCCAACTCAAAAAAAAAAAAAAAAAGAAAGAAAATCAATCAGCAAGTTCTGAAAACCCACCAGACTGGTTTTGCTCCTGGAAATGCAAAAGAGTGACCAATTCACAAACTTACCCAAATCCTCTCTTTTTGAAGTTATCAGTTTACAACCCCTGCTTGCTATGCATTTCCTGAAGACCATTTGTTCTTTGAAAATCTGATTTTGCTGAGTACAACCTCATGAATTCCAAAGAAAACATGTAATGGCTCAACATGACCCTCCCTTACCTAAACTAAGGTATAAGACCCCTCTCCTCTCTATTGGGGTGCTCGGCCTGGGAGCATTAGCCTGCCGAGTCACGCCAGCGCTAAAATAAATCTGCTACTTCCTAAAACAGGCTTGGTGTCATGGCCTCTCTGTGTTCCTGCTACAAGATGAAGGCTTTCACAGTATTCCCCATAGGAGAAATGTAGCCCTCCTAGTGTCTCTCATAGGAGTTATGTTAAACAGCCAAAAATGATTAATGCTTGGGCAATAGTGATCAAGTCTGAAAATACAGACTTAGCATGATGTTAGGTTAGTCTTAAAGAGAATTATAATGTTTTATGATTTCTTACTTTATTTTTTATTTATTTATTTATTTATTTATTTATTTATTTATTGAGTTAGAGTCTCACTCTGTCGCTCAGACTGGAGTGCAGTGACCACTCCCGGCCACTGCAGCCTCAACCTGCTGGGCTCCGGTGATCCTTCCATCTCAGCCTTCTGAGTAGCCGAAATTACAGGTGCATGCTACCACGCCCGGCTGATTTTTTTATTTATTGTAGAGATGAGGTCTCGCTGCCCAGGCGGGTCTCGAACCCGCGGGCTCAGGCAATTCACTCACCTCAGCCTCCCAAAGGCGTGGGATTACAGGCTGAGCACCAAGCCCAGCGATTTCTTACTTTAAAAAAAAGAAAAATTCTGGGCCGGCTCGGTGGTTCAACCTGTAATCCTGCGCTTTGGGAGGCCGAGGTGAATGGATTGCCTGAGCCTGCGGGTTCAAGACCCGCCTGGGCAACTTGGCGAGACCTCATCTCTACAATAAATCAAAAAATTAGCCAGGCGTGGTAGCGCACACCTGTAGTTCCAGCTACTGGGAAGGCTGAGGCGGAAGGATCGCCGGAGCCCAGCAGGTCGAGGCTGCGGTGACTGGGAGCGGCCACTGCACTCTCCCGGCCACTGCACTCCAGTCTGGGCGACAGAGTGAGACTCTAACTCAAAAAAAAAAAAAAAAAAATTCTGTTCCTATCTTTCTCCCATCTCTCTACCTTGTCTTCAACTAAGTTCAGATGATTGATAAACAATTCCTTGATGTGGTGATTCCTCTGAATATGAACGTGATACTCCAGAAGTATGTACTGTGGAAGGTCCCCTGAAAAGGCCTTGCCATTATAGAAGCCTGACTCCTAGAGCTCTCTGTCCTCTGAACACCACCAAGATGCTAAGTTGGTGGTTTCTTGTTGAATAAGGTACAAATAAAGTATTTATACATATGTATAATGATATATTGCCTAACCCCCCGGATAAATCTTTTTAAAAAGTGTAAATCATGCATTGTTAGTGGGGCAATAGCACCCCAAAGAAGTAAAAGTTGGTTCTTTTTTTTGGAAAGATCTAAAAACAATCTTACTCTTTTTATGTATAAAGCAGATATACATACAATGCAGCAACAGGTATATAATATTACTGTGGTATTAAAATTTCATGGAGCTGGGCTTGGTGGCTCAGCCTGTAATCCCGCGCCTTTGGGAGGCTGAGGTGAGTGGATGGCCTGAGCCCGCGGGTTCGAGACCCGCCTGGGCAGCGAGACCTCATCTCTACAATAAATCAAAAAATCAGGCGGGTGTGGTAGCGCATGCCTGTAATTCCGGCTACTGAGAAGGCTGAGGCCGAAGGATCGCTGGAGCCCAGCAGGTCGAGGCTGCGGTGGCCGGGAGCGACCACTGCACTCCAGTCTGGGAGACCGAGTGAGACTCCAACTCAAAAAAAAATAAAAATAAAAATTTCATGGGAAGGGTTAAGGGTCGGGGGGGGGGGACCCTAGAGTCTAGGGGGGGGGTGTTTAGATGATAATGCAAATAGCCTGAGAAACACTGCCATAAATGCATCTTCAGGTAGGAACAATGATTCAGACTGTTTTCCATAGTACTTTCTAAACTGTCTTACATTGTTGTAAAAACAACATCATATGCTAATAAATACAAGAGTTAAATATGCAGAAAAAGCTGTTTTCTCAGATGCGGATACCCTCTCTTAGAAAGTGTTAAAATTCTTAGAATATGAATTTTTTCTCCTCTTCCAGAATTCTATTATTTTCCTGACTGAATTCCGTTCCTGAAATAGCTACAGTATCACATGAAAAGCATTATCAGGCAACAGTTCAAAGGAACAAGTAGGGAGGGTTGTGCTCAAAAGGGCTGATCATTCCACATGCCCTGTTCACAACAAATTTCTTAATAAGAGCAAATGGACTTTATATTTTCTTTTTGTAATTGTCATATAAGAAGAGAATGAAATATTATTATTATTTATTATTGATTTTTTATTTTTTTGAGTTGAAGTCTCACTCTGTCACCCAGACTGAAGTGCAGTGGCCGCTCCCAGCCACTGCAGCCTCAACCTGCTGGGCTCCGGCTATCCTTCCGCCTCAACCTTCCAAGCAGCCGGAACTACAGGCATGCCCGTCTAATTTTTTTGATTTTTATTATAGAGATGAGGTTTTGCCAAGTTGCCCAGGTGGGTCTCGAACCCGCGGTATCAGGCAAGACGTTATTCTTTTTAGTACTCACCAGCAAAAAAAAAAGATAACCAACTGTAATATGCACTGAGAATAGCTGCCGCAAGTTTGCCTAAAAATTGGCATGAGTGTTTGAAATGGTGAAATGTTCCACATGCCACTATTATTATCCCAACTGCTCTGAAGACTGTGGTCCGGGGCAAGGATTCAGCCGGGGAATGCATTCCATTTCCTTTGGCAAGCACCACTCCCCGACTGGAAACATTCGAACAGAACAGCAAAGCGAATGTGTCTTAGTTAAAAGTGGTTTTACTACCTGTGCATCCTCCGGCGCAGGCGCCTGCCTGTGGTCTCCCTGGGTCATCACGGACCGGAACAGGCGCCAGAGAACTGAAGATGCGAGAAGGCACACGCTACCTACAACCCAGACATCTTTTCTTCTAAGTGTAAAGTCCATTCTCTGGGAGCTGCTGCTGATGTCAACTGGCTTTATATGCTCCTTCCCTGCCCTGATCTAGCACCACCTTCCCTGAGCACTGTCACTGCTGCTCTATTCTGAAGAGTGGGCTCCACCGAATTGCTGAGGGTTCTTGCGAAGTCCCGCAATGGACGTCTCCAGTTACACGATCAGCAAATAATCTGCCTCTTTAAAAGGGAAAATATGATGGCCTCGTGTGACAGATCTGAAACAGGTGTAGGAGCAGCAGGAGACCGGCTGGAGATAATTTACACTGCCGCGAATGTGCGTTTGTTCCCAGTTCAAGGGCTATTAGCGCCACTGTATCTGGCACCTGCTGGCTGCCGTGGCTGGGCCGCTGCCAGGGAGCTTTCCCCTGCCTTTACAGGGTGAGGAGCAAAGGGCTGGGGGTGGGTACATGCAACTTTAAAAATCGCAAAACCTCCACCCTCAGCCTTGTTATTTTAAGATCTAAGTTATAGTCATTGTGGATGGCGCTGATGGTACAATTTCACAGCAGTTGGTCAGGAAATTCCACCTGGTATTAAATCCACCAACTGCAATCAGAATAGGGAGATACACACTTTACTCCAACCCACTCTGTCCTTCTGCACATCCTGTTAAATATTTTGCTTTCTTTGGTCTTTGGATCATTCGTACCAGGCATTTAAACATTCCAAAGGCTGTGAGGACCCAAGTCTGCTAAGGTCATTCTTATTTCTATCCCACAGCTTTGAGATACCTCCTGCTTGGGATATGGAACAATTTAAATCTAGTTTTAAAAAGGAATTATTCCCTACCAAAGAAGACTTTTTAAAAATTCAACGATACATTCAGGATACATTAGGATACATTCATAAGTAATTTACTTAGAAGTCCTGTAAGCAGGGACGTGGAGTGGTGGGCCATGCTGATGTATTTCTGTGCAACAGTCATCCACACTCTCATGTCCTACAGCTTTGTCCTTGGGATTATGCCTTTTAGATGGAGGATAAGTAACTAGGGGTGAGCAGGAAGGTAGGGAAAACCAAGGGAAAAGGAGATGTACACAGATAACTAGACAACCTCAGACATGTAAGTAGGCTTGTGGATAGTATACAGAGACAGAACCAAATGACTGTCTATCTAAGTATATTATCTGGTACTTTTGTGTTTCATTAAGCAAGTAGAGAGATGAGAGGGAGAGAAAGAGAGAGAGAGAGGGAGATTGCACTAAACAGTAAATTAAATCTGAAGAAAGTACAACACAAGAGCTATTTGCTATACAGGTACTAGAGAACTACCACACCAAAAAAGCCACCCTAGATTTGACTATATAAAGATAATGCTAGTTATAGTTACAAAAGTCACTCATCATTTATAACTTAATGGCATAGACACAGTAGCTATTAAGCACATCACTCATATGAGTTAGATCAATTTTTAAAAGATTTTTTACTTGATTTCAATACCTTACTATAAGGTTATTTGCTGAAAACTTTTAAAATTCTACACGATACGTGGAACTTAGGTGATTTTGAACACCATTTGGAATGGTGAATAAGGAAAGTCATTAAGAAACAGAATAAGAAGGAAAGTAGAAAAATTAAAAGAACAAGATCTTAAGTAGAAAGAAGAAAAGTAGAATATGTCATATTTCATAAATTCAACAAAACAAAGAGGAAGAAGAAGATAGTTAAAAATAAATTCAGCGGAGAAAAAAATAAATGAAATAGAAAAATCTAGTTAAGAGCAGGAAAACAAAAAGTATCTGAGTTTTATCAAACTATTTTAACAAATATAAATTGTTAAATTTAAATATAATTCTTCCCCTATCAGGACTGGAGAGTAGTTACATACTCTTTGAGAAAGAACCTGCACTTCAAGCTTCTAGAACAAAACTTTCATGTTGGCAGAGTGTCTGAAATTCAGAGTAAATTCTTTTCAGCACACTGCAGTGCATATTTCAGTGCTAATCTTCTCACAGAGAGAAGGGATAATAGAGAAAGGTGAATATGTGGAAATAATCGACAAGCATTTTTTTTAATAGTCCCTGGAGAGAAAAAAGTGGTATTGAAAAGATTTACTAGCCGCGCTCGGTGGCTCAGCCTATAATCCCGCGCCTTTGGGAGGCTGAGGTGAGTGGATTGCCTGAGCCCGCGGGTTCGAGACCCGCCTGGGCAGGCGAGACCTCATCTCTACAATAAATTAAAAAATTAGCCACGCGTGATAGCGCGCGCCTGTAATTCCGGCCACTTGGAAGGCTGAGGCGGAAGGATCGCTGGAGCCCAGCAGGTCGAGCTGCGGTGGCCGGGAGCGGCTACTGCATTCCAGTCTGGGCGACAGAGTGAGACTCCAACTCAAAAAAAAAAAAGAAAAGATTGACTGCAGCCCCAGCAGAAGATGGAGATGTGTTAATCTAGCTCTGTCTGCATACCTGAAGACATCTGAGCTGCTGGAATGTTCTTCTCCACCCACTCTCTGCCAAGCCTACTGGCAGCCCTGGCACCCAGGGACTGAGCAAGTGGGGGTTCCAGGCCACTGAAAGGAGAAGAGCTGTGTCTCCGACATATGCACCCATCCATTCTACACATGCCCAGAGAAAGAGTCAGGGAAATTTATTGCTGACATCTCTGGGCCTTTCTCCACTTACAAATAAGAAATTGAATGGGGCAAATGGAACGCCTCGTTATTTCCTCCCACCTTCCCCACAGTCCTTGCAGGATTGAAGCCAGGAGGCCCAGGTTACAAAAGGGATATCAGACTTCCTGCAAAAGATGTTCTTTGAGGGTTTCTGTGATATAACATGCTCAGTTTTTCCTTCAGAAACATCCTAAAAATAATTAACTTCCAAATCACAGATTTATAACATTCTGGAGCAGTTGGCTATCACAAAAGTAATTATCCCTAAAAATGGTTGTTTCAACTTAGCACTATCTCGGTCTCTAAAGTGTTGCCTATTTATAAAAAGTATATCACAGAACTTGGATAAAAATGGTATTTGAAAAAAAATCAACTTCATATAAACGATTATAGTTAGCTGATGATTTCAGAGGTATCCAAAAAGAATATTTTGTCTTCTGTGCCCTACAGATATTTATGAACAGTGAAAGAGAAATCTTTCTGTTTAGTTATAATATTAACTGACCTAATCAGAGACTTTTCATGTATCACTTAAATTTTGCCTGTGGAAATTTCTTCTTGATCTATACTGAACTCACAGGGAAAGCAAAGATCTCAAAAAGCTGTTTCAATCTGACTCATTTCTTCTCTCCAGCATTTTAACATTTCTTATTCACTCACAATAAAAAGCCTTCTGACCTTTAACATACACTGTCTCTTTTTCATTGTTGCATTGCATTTCTAAAATGCTCTTCCGGCCGGACTCGGTGGCTCAGCCTGTAATCCCGCGCTTTGGGAGGCTGAGGTGAGTGGATTGCCTGAGCCCGAGGGTTCAAGACCCGCCTGGGCAACTTGGTGAGACCTCATCTCTACAATAAAAATCAAAAAATTAGCCGGGCGTGGTAGCGCACGCCTGCAGTTCCAGCTACTTGGAAGGCTGAGGCGGAAGGATCGCCGGAGCCCAGCAGGTGGAGGCTGCGGTGGCCGGGAGCTGCCACTGCACTCCAGTCTGGGCGACAGAGTGAGACTCCAACTCCAAAAAAGAGAAATGCTCTTCCTACCTGAAACGTGTTTTTCAAAACAGTAGCTGAGTAAAGAAGGATTTTTCCAAACCTGCCCAATAAGAATCACTTGTTCTGATTACTACAAATAATGATTCCCAGTCCTCAACCAGAATTCACTTAAATAGATCTGTTCGTTCTACAAACACTTTGGGTGCCTATTATGTGCCAGTCACTGGGAAAAGCAACTGAGAATACACAAAACGAGTAATATGAGGTAATGAGTAATGTGAGCTCTCAACCTTGAGGAGCCCTGTCTAGAAAAAGGTAGTAAATACATTCAAAACCACTGTGCTAGAATGCTAGAATGAAGGCATGGGCAAAGTGCTGTGAGGACCCTGCCAGGCCAGGAGCTGAGTAGGAACTGACTGGGCTATGACAGGGAGGGAATCAGTGCGGCTGCTGCTAATGTTTACTAAATGCTTACTATACTGACAGGGACTATGCCAAATACTTTATATTCGTTGTCATACTTAATTTTCACAACAGCTACCATATCCACTATTCAGATAAGTCAAGCCCATGGTTAAATTAAAAACTCACCAAAGAACAAGCAGCTGGAATTAGGCTTGGGACCTTGTTCTGCACAGAGAACACAGGTCCCACTGTCGCTATCAACAGCTCTTACACCTACCCCATGTGGAATTCAAGACCGTGAGGAAATTAGGAATTTCTTCTGCAGAACAACTGTGCCCCTCACAGCACTTCTCTGAATTTCAAGACCAAATCCATAATTTTACAGATGTCTTCTTCAAAGTGTGTTTCCACAAGCTCTCTTTATCACTCCTAAGCAACTAACCACAGTGCAGTAAATTGCAAGGAGAAATACATATTCAAAGGCCTCCTAATTATTTACCAAACTCAAATGTATAGTTCACACACAATTCTCAGTGAAACCAAATGGAAATGTGCCAATTTGTGAACTTTCTTTAATTCTACACACAAGTGAAAAAACAGAAATGGAACGGGTTGACAAGCGGCTCTACAGTGCAAAAAAGCTAAGGTGTAAAGATACTTTTCAGGAGACTAATTACCTCACTCTTTCCAGATCTTGAGTCCTGTTCACCAGAATTTTCTTCCAGAAAACATTTTACTTTCTCAACCTCTTCCATGCACTGAAAAAAGGCCATTTTTTCCAGCTGGCTGCTGTTGCAACATGTGTTAAATTCTTCCAACCTCTTCACTTTTAACATCTTGGTGGTGAGTTCAATTAAGTCACTGTCTGGAGTGTGGTTTTCATCTCCCTCTGTCTCTGATTTGTAAATCAACACACAATTGTGACCTTTTAGTGCTTCTTTCTCTTGACTGTAAAGAAAGGAAACAAAGAAAGTTCTTATCACTTTTACACACATTTGACTTCTTGGGAAAATGATCAGGGAGAATTTGGAAGTCTCTTCTATTAAAACTTGAGAGAGGATCCAAAATTATGATGAGAAATGCCAATATTCATATTGAGTTTCCAATGATGGAACTTTAAAAGGAAAAGGTTTTTTCACTTTCTCCTACAAGAGCAAAGAATAAGAAGCAATCTCAAGTTGCACTTTGTAATTAAATATTTCCCTCATTGCATAAAATAAGATGTTTATCAAGTGGCCAGTTTCAAGAGAGAATATAAAGTATCTTTGGGTTTAATCGGGAGTGCAGCTTTTACATCCCTTGGGAAAGGCTTACCATGGAAGAGGTCTCTCCTGCTTATCCTGGGGGTTTTGCCTACTTCTTGGGAGAGATCTCCACCAAATGAGTCCTTTTCCAGACATCTTCTCTGTCTACACCTTGGTGTTTATATTTGTAAAGAAATTTGTTTCCTTATAGTCCTCTCTCACGGGGAGTGTACCTGGACACCCTTTTTTGCAGTTGCGTCCTTTTGTTTTCCTTAAAATACTTTTCTTACAAATTAAGTAATGCAGAATATGTAATACTGCTTTGACTACAACATATACGCATGTATATATGTACACATCACTTGATTACATAAGGAGGTAGGAAGAAAAGAGGAAAAGAGATTTGAATTTGTGGTTGTTTCCAGGGCTAACTACTTGTGGCCCCCTTGTGGAGATCTTCTGATATTGCTTCTTGGAGCTTTTTTTCAACTTAAAAACCATCTGTAATTCTCTCCATGAAACTTTATCTTTCATTTTCTCAACTCCTATAGTAAAATGATACCCTTGAGTTCCAAGGTATTTAAAATTCACTGCTCTAAAAAAATTCTACTTATCCATACATTCAAACAAATCAAAATGCAAATAGCGTCAACCAGAGTTCTATAGATATATTGCAGGCCAATGTTAGCATTCTTTCAAATTGCCCTGAAAAAGATCATTATTAAAGTAAGAAAACAGATGCATGGCTATTTCTAAAACAAGCCGTGACTAAAATATAATGTTTAATTGCATATGGAATTCAAGTTGAATCAGAAAGTCACACAAAATTAACACCTTAAAACAAAAGTTTAAGTTCAAGATGTAATAATTTTGCAAAGAAATATTAAACAGTAAGCTCTACCTGAAGCTTGGTACAATTTGTTATTGAAGACAACATAGAAAGAAAGAGAAGGAGATTTGAGAGGTTGTAACAATAAACAAAAATAATTACCGCTGATAGGAGGACATCATAGAGTCTGCACTCCAAGTATAGAGTATATGTTCCAGAAAATCAAGGGAAATTTTCAGAAATCAAACTGACTACGAATGTCTCTGATAAAAGTCTTGACTCTCAGTCAGTATAAGTCTTCTGAAAAGACAAGTGTCCACTATGAGAGGAAGTATCTTCTCTCTCAAATGCCACTTTGAGCCCCTGTTTAAATTAACACTGCCCTTCATCTCATGTTGCTCAGCTGTTGCCTTCTTAGTCAGATGGGGAAGAACATTAATTTTAGACACCAGGATTCTCAAGGCTCGTGGCTCCATTTCAGAGGTCAGGTAAGGAGAGGACAAACTGGGAACACTGGATGAAATATCACCTTCACCTTCCCTCTTATCCGTGTGGCAATACTCTTGGATTTACAAAGCTGAATTTGTTTTTGGTGGTCATCTGCCAGCCTTCCTGCCCCTCTCAGACTCAGGATTATTTAAGAGCTTGTTCCCAGTCAGAAAATTTCAGGTGTGGGAACCCCACAGTCACCTCTGTTTGCCTGTCATACTTTGAACAGACTCTGCACTGCAATATCAGACACCTTCTGAAAGCATTTAGCAAGTTTGTTTTCTAAGTCCTTAAAGGTATGTGCAATATCTCAACTGTTTTTAGGTCTAGGGAAAGGTCAAAGACACAGGCATTCAGGTAGGTAGGAGGAAGAGTGATACATTTTTCATAAACTCATCTTATAAGCAACATTGTGACTTCCTCCCTGGTTTTCTGCCACAGACCAGAAAGGGGAGTTTGGGTGGAAACAAACCATCTGCCCCACTCTAACAATACTGCACTTTGCTTAGAGGCATAAAACTTTGCTTAGAGCCTGGAACTAGTATTATAGGCAACCCTACAATTCTTAAGGGTCCAACCAACTGTCACCTCTTATTTAGGGCCTTTGCTGACCCCTTCATACCCATTACAACATCGGTCTCTAGTGCCCTCTTGCTTTTTCTAAAGTTCTAATTTTTAATTCAGATCAATGTATTTCATATAAAATTACTTTCCATTTTAAGTAGCATTTAAATAATTATAGCAAAATATTTTTAAAATCAGAACTTTTGTTGTTTTTCCAGGATTAGAGAACTTTATTCTTTAGAAAGAGTAATGAAGCAGATTATAGATTTGTGAAAGATAAATAGACAAAATGACTGCACAGAGGCTGAACAGACTTGAGATCACCAATTTTTTTGTAATTAAATTGTATAAAAGTACTGATAAAGTGACAAATCTCTCACCAGAAGAAAAATGTGTGTGGGCTGCTGCTGATTCAACTACCTCGCTACCCAGACCATAAAACAACAAAATCAGATTTCCCATTCCCTTGGCTCCAACACACTCACCACAGGCTCTAGTGATCCAGAAGCCAGCAGAATCTGCTCCTTTGCTTTTTTTTTTTTTTAATTTTTTTTTTATTTTAGAGTAGTTTTAGATCTACAGAAAGGGTGTAAAGATAGTTCAGAGAGTTCTCCTATGCATAGTGTCCTATTTCCCCTATTTATTTATTTATTTATTTATTTATTTTTTTTTTTGAGTTGGAGTCTCACTCTGTCGCCCAGACTGGAGTGCAGTGGCCAGGAGCGGCTCAGCCTTGACCTGCTGGGCTCCGGCGATCCTTCCGCCTCAGCCTTCCGAGTAGCCAGAACTACAGGCGCGCACTACCATGCTCGGCAAATTTTTTTATTTTATTGCAGAGATGAGGTCTCGCCTGCCCAGGTGGGTCTCGAACCCGCGGGCTCAGGCAATGCACTCACCTCAGCCTCCCAAAGGTGCGGGATTACAGGCTGAGCCACTGAGCCCGGCTTATTTCCCCTATGTATAACATCTGTTGGTATGGTAGACTTGTCAAAATTAATGAACCAATGTTGATTCCTTATTATTAACTAAACTAAACCCAATACTTCATTTCAGTGGGTTCCCCCGCCGCCAATGACCCTTTTCTGTTCCAGAATTCCATGCAGGATTCCACATTACACTTAGACCCAGTAAGATTTGTGATGAATTGGGTATGGGAGGTGAGAGAAAGATGGCAGACAAGGGCAAATTTGCCAATTTTCTCCTGAGCATTGGAAGAACAGAGCTGACATTAACTGGGATAGAGAAGTCCATAGGAGGAGCAAATGTTGAAGGGGAAGGTCAGGCATTCAATTTTTGGCAAGCCCATTAAATGTTCAAGTTGAATAGTCTGTGGAGATAGAAATCTGGAGTTCACAGGAAGGTTGTGTAGGTTGGTGATATAAATTTGAAAGTTATCCACATAATGACATCTTGATGCAAGTATGTGATTAATTACTAGAGAGAATACTCTTTAATTGTGTCTACTTGCCCTAAAAAACAAAAGTTAATTAAAAGAATCTATGCTACTTGTCTTCTTAAATTAGGTGACCGTAGTCTAGTTCTGCTATGTCCCACTGTTCTCAGCTTCCGATGGCACACAGGAAAAGCAGCCTGGCACAACAATTGATCACAAAAAGACAGGTTGTACATGCATACTTATACAGTCTATCCACCTACCTATAGACTATTTGGAATACCTGAAAGATGCTCTCATGCTAGGAAAAACTCATTATAAGGCTACGAGCAGGCCTAACAATACTTTCCCAGTATTTCCATAATTTCTGGAGTTACACAACTTTTTTTTTTTTTTTTGAGTTGGAGTCTCACTCTGTCGCCCAGACTGGAGTGCAGCGGCCGCTCCCGGCCACCGCAGCCTCGACCTGCTGGGTTCCGGCGATGCTTCCCCCTCAGCCTTCTGAGTAGCCGGAATTACAGTTGCACGCTACCACGTCCGGCTGATTTTTTGATTTATCGTAGAGATGAGGTCTTGCTGCCCAGGCTACACAACTTTTAAAAACTACTAATATCAGGAAAACAGCCTTCTACAGAGCCATGGAAAAGAATCCCTTGATTCCTTTCAAGGGTCATTTCTATTCGCTGAATAAGAGACTGTGCTGTCAAAGGAGCCACATGAAGATGCATCACTGACAGCTCTGCCTACTGGTTGGCATTCAAACCACCTGGACAATGCTAGTAGTTTCTCTTTTCACACAGCTTTCTGAATGTTTCCAGAACAACAAGGCCTCTTGAACATTTTATACACAAAATTGGAACAACTGTCACAAATACTAAAATGCAAATAAAAGGCGACTGCAACCCTGTTATCCCCATTACAACAGAATTTTCTTCTTTTCAAAAAGCACGACTGAGTACAATCCATAAAAACAAAGATTGATAAATTGCGCTGCATCAAAATTCAAAACATTTGCTGTTCAAAAGACACCATTAAGAAAATGAACAGGCCAGCTACAAACTTGAAGAAAATACTGTAAAATCACATATTTGATATGGGACTTGTATTTAGAATATACAACAAACTCTCACAGCTCAATAATAGGATGAAGAGCATTCCAATTTAAAAAATAAACAGAAGATTTGAATAGACATCTTGCCAAAGAATAGACAGAAATGCCTAATAAGCATATGACAAAAATGCTTAAAATCAGTCATGAGGGAGATGCAAATTAAAATCACAATCAAATAGCGTTTCACTCCACTAAGAGAGCTATAATTTAAAAAGACCGAGAAAAGCCAATGTTGGTGAGGACATGAAAAAACTGAAACCTTATCAGACATATTGATGGAAATGTAAAATGGTATGAGTGTTTCAATAAACAGTTCCACAATTTTTTAAAGAGTTATTTCCCATATGACCTAGCAATTCTTCTCCTAAATATCTACTCAAGACAAAAGCAAATATATGAACACACAAACCCTCATACATTAATGTTAACTGCAGCATTATTCACAATAGCCAAAAACTGGAAACAACCCAAATGTCCATCAGTTGGTTTGGGCAATAGGAAAACCATGTGGTATGTTCATATGAATGGAATACTACCTAGCAATTTCAGGAACGAAATACTGATATCTGCTACCATGTGGATGAACAAAAACATTGTCATAAGTGAAAAAAGTCAGAAACAAGGACCACAGACTATATGGTTCCATTTGTATGAAATGTCCAGGAAAGGCAAATCTATAGACATAGAAAGTAGAGAGACAGGAGCCATGTAGTACATACCTGTAATCCCAGCTACTTGGGAGGCTGAACAGAAAGATCACTTTAGCCCAGGAGTTCAAGATCAGCCTGGGAAAGATGGTGAGACCCATCTCAAAAAAAAGGAAAAAAAGAAAGAAAGAAAGAAAGACAAAGATTGGTGGTTGCTTGGAGTTAGGTGTAGGAATGGGAGTTAACTACAAAATCTTACCAGGTGATGCTTTGTGGTGATAACCGTACAACTCATTAAGTTTCTTAAAACATTGCTGAATTGTACACTTGAGATGGGTGCATTTTATATGTAAGTTATACTTCAATAAAGTCATTAAGAAAAAGGAAAACGCAATAAACAATTAATGAAAAGTAAACTTGTTAAAAGAAGAAAATAAAAAGCACTACTAAACAGTTTCTGGCCAGATGGCCCAGGTGACTAAGGCTGGGATCCAGAGAGACATAAATTATATCCCACATTTGCCTAGTCACCTGGCGCCAAATAAAAGAAAGAGGAAATGATGAGTAAAAGACAGTTAAAACGCTCACACTTTCCTCACATCAATAACGCGTAATATAAGATTTTCGTAATTAATAGAAAAATTAATGATAATTTAAGAATAATTTCTCTCTTATTTTCGGATTGGAGATAGGATACTTTGAGCAAGAATAATAATGATGTTATAAAATATCCAGGTCTATTGACAAACCAGTTTGACTCTTAACATTTCTAAGTGACAGTAAGTAGCTAAATATTATAAAATAAAAATAAAATAAGAGGGTTTAAAAATTAGATAAAAGGCTAGGCACAGTGGCTCATGTCTGTAATCCCAGCACTTTGGGAGGCCAACGTGGGAGAATTGCTTGAGGCCAGGAGTTCAAGACCAGCCTGGGCAACATAGCGAGGCCTTGTCTCTATAAAAAAAATTTAAAAATTAGATGGGTGTGGTGGTGTGAGCCTGTAGTCCCAGGTACTTGGGAAACTAAGGGGGAAGGATTGCCTGAGCCTAGGACTTTGAGGCTGCAGTGAGCCATGATTGTGTCCCTGCACTCTGGCCTCAGTGACGGAGTGAGACCTTGACTCAAAAAAAAAAAAAAAAGAAAGAAAGAAAAAAAGATAAAAGCATGAATAAGAGCATTTAAAATAATCTCTCTCAGAAATATTAAATGCTTTTAGTTCATTACTTCTATAGTGGCTGCACAAATTTCTCTTTTAAGCATATCCCTTACTTCCTCATAAATGTCACAACACAGGTGATATTTCAATAGGAACAAAGTGCATTATGCATAAAACGAATTCATAAATAAATTTCCAAAGCTCATAAATGACTTTTATATTTTGTTGACTACTTTTCCTTTACTCGAACTTTTTTCAAAACTTCAAACCTACAAAGAATTTTCAAGAATAGTACAATGAATTTCTATACACCCTTCACCTAGATTCACCAAATGTTAGTGTTCTCCATTTTTACTCTCTTTCTCTTTTGAGAGTAAGTTGCACATCTTATAAAACTTTACCCTTAAATGCATTAGCATATGTCTCCTGAGAAACAAAGACACTTTCACACACAACAGGATCTAGTCACAAAAATCACAGTGTGTTTAATTGTCATGTCTCTTTAGTTTCCTTTTCTCTATTTAGGAAACAGTCATTCAGTCTTTTTTTTTTTTTATCCTTCATGACATTTATAGTTTTGTAGACTCCAGACACATTATTTCATAAAATGTCTCACAATTTGAATTGCCTGATTGTCTTCATGTTTAGAACCAGGTTATACCTGGTCATAAAAACCATGGAAGTGATGTTGTACCTTTCTGAGAACATCACAAGTGGCATATTATTTCAGCTTGAACTATTACTAGTGATGTTAAATTTAGCAGTCTGATTAAAATGGTGTCTGCAAGATTTCTCCAGTGTAAAGTTAGTTCTTTTTTTTTCTTGTAATTGATAAAGTAATTTGTGGGTATCCTGTTCCCCAACAACCCATCACCACGTTTTTAGTATCCATTCTTGCCTGAATCACTTATTACCACAGTGATTGTGAAGTGATGATTTTCTAATTCTACCATTTCTTCCACACTTATTAATTGGTATTATTCTATAAAGAAGAGCTTTCCATCCTCATCCCGAACCCCTCCCTTTTTAATATACACACACTCTCTACCTACATTCTTCATTCTGATGCTCTAATTGTTCCAGATTGGCCAATGGAAGAATCTTCATGCTAGTTCCTATGTACATTTGACATGTCATTATTATTTTTTTAGTAATTCCTTACTTTCCGTACTTTTTCCTGCCCAGTTTCTTAAATCTGCCAGTTACTCAGAGAGCCCTAGTTCCTTTTAGAGAAGAATGGTGTTTAGAAATCAAGACCTGGGCATTGGGGGCATTCTTTGGTACTGGGTGTCATTGGTCTTAGTTACTTCAGAGGCAGAGCAAGGAAATATAATTTTTTTTTAAATCACAAGTTCATACTCATATATTTCTAATTCTAACACAACACCATGGGATTCTTTCTGACCCCTTCCCAATTCCTCTTATGTAACTCCCTCCCATTGATTCTTCAAGCCTAATATTGAATATGCAAAATAAAATGCGGCTACAAAGTAAAATTCATGCTACCATTGGAACTATCCATTCTGTACAATTGGGTAAAGTCTAAAATTGTTCATGTCCAATTTTTTAAAATCCCATCCTACAGCATGAGTCATCATTTTCTAGTTTTAGGAACTGGAGGAAGAATATGTTTATATTTACATTCTTGGGAATGTTTTCTTAACTTCTAAATTGGAAGTGGATTTCAGGCGCTAGAAGAAGCTTATGATAGTAACAAGGCATGAAATTACAGAAGTGCAAAGTCCAAGTCATGCTCTTCTGACCAAATGTTGGCCTGCTTTTCCCAAGAGGGTAAGGTTCAGGGGAGAAATTTTCCACAGTGAAAAACACTGCAGTAGGGAGTATATTAATGGGTGACAGGCAGCTGGGTGAAAAATTAACATACCCTCAGGGGTGTGGCTTTTTAAAAATTAAAGGCAAGTTTGTATTTTTAGGTGGAAAATAAATTGAGCTATTATGTGATATTTGTGATAGGTTGTTAGCTTTTATTCTGTATGTCCCAAAGTACTGAAGACTCTGGAGTGCAAAAGAACCAAGGCAGTTCATAAAATAAAAGACATTACAAGTGCAAGTTTGTATATGGAGAACATCTTCAATGTGAATGAAGCCTGGGAGAGAGAGGGTGGAATGCTAATTTTTGTGAAATTCAACTTGGCCAGGCCCTTTGACCCTAAAATTGCATTTCTAAAAATTTTAACTCAAAGAAATAGAGTCGTACACAAAATGTTATCTTTAAAGACATCATGACATTATTTGTTATATGTAAAGCATTAAGATAGAACCAGATACGGTACTTCCATAAGAAAGAATACTATGCCTCCATTAGACATGTGTCAATGCTATACTTAGGGGGAAAGGGCAGATCACTGCATAATATATAGGATCCCAACTTTGACTAAAAAAAGATGTGCTGTCTTTATATACTGAATGAACGGTAATACAGAGAGACACATAGTTAGAAAAATAGATAAGATTATTATACCAAACACAATTTGTTCTTTTTAAGAGTTACCAGTTTTTCTAAAAGAAACACGTATTTCCTTTTTAATCTAAAATTTTGCCAAAATATAAAATTATAAATGCTGTAATAAAGTGACCAGCCTAGTGGGAAAGTCTGGACATTAGAGACATATAGCATAGGATTGAATTTAAGATTTATTAGCTATATAAATTCAAAACAGTTGCTCAGTCTTCCTGAGTCTCAGTTTTCCTCATTTGCTAAACAAAGATAATAACAATTACTTTATGGGGTTGTTGAAGAGTAGAAAAATGAGATTAAAATGGTTGAAGGCAGCCTTGATGGTTATCATTGGTAATATTATTGTTATTGTTAGCAAATTTCATAAAAAATAAGAAATTATCAGTCGAAAACTTTAGGCCCTAGATTTTTTTTTTTTTTGAGTTGGAGTCTCACTCTGTCGCCCAGACTGGACTGCAGTGGCCGCTCCCGGCCACCGCAGCCTCAACCTGCTAGGCTCCGGCGATCCTTCCACCTCAGCCTTCTAAGTAGCTGGAACTACAGGCGGGCGCTACCACGCCCGGCTAATTTTTTTTTAAATTTATTGTAGAGATGAGGTCTTACCAAGTTGCCCAGGCGGGTCTCGAACCCGCGGGCTCAGGCAATCCACTCACCTCAGCCTCCCAAAGCGTGGGATTACAGGCTGAGCCACCGAGCCCGGCATAGGCCCTAGATTTTTAAGGAGGAAAGACATTCTGGAGTATCTCAGTTTTCTTAATCCACGATGCAAGATCACTCACTGTTACTGTATACCAGGGCCTTACTAGCCTATAGCTACAAAATAAAGTCACAGTAACTTAAAATATTTTTTCTTTTATTGGAAAATTATATATATATATGTTATATATACACACACCTTTATATGTGTAAAGATATATACTTTAGCAATATAAATATAAGATATATAAATATCAATTATGTCTGTATAACATATATTAATACAGTATTAAATACATAACAATAAGAGGTATGTCTACCTTTTACTGGGAGAGAGATATACATAAAATAAAACTATAAATACAGTTAAAGAAATAATTATAAAAGCAACACCCAGAAAACCATCAGGTCAAGAACTAGAATATTGCCAGCACCCCAAAATCCCATCCCTTTGTCTTTCTCAAATTAACCACTAAACTGAACTTTTAATAATTTTCTTGATTCTCTTTGGAGTTTTACCCCTTACATATACACTCTAGATATACAACTTTGCTTTCCAAGGTTTGGATTTGTGTGAATGTACTCATACTGTTTGTATTCCTTTGGTTTTTTTTCTCTTTTAATTTTTTTATTTTAAAGATGTGGGGTACAATTCACAGTTAGGTATACAAATTGTTTGTATTACTTGGTAACTTGCTTTTTTTTTTCCTCCAGTCAAAACTCTGTCCGATTCACCATATTCATGTGTATAGTGTGTTGGCTGTCTCTGTTAGTTTTCATTATTATGTAGTATTCCATTGTATAAGTATTACAAAATTTATGCATTTATTCTATTGATGGACATTTTGGGTGTTTTCAGTGGGGTTGCTATGAACACTGCTATGCATGCATGATGTACATTTAAATATACGTACGAATTTATGCTCTCACCAGCACCACAGGAATTCTCCCATTGTTCTATATCATTAAGAACACTTCAAGCCGGGCTCGGTGGCTCAGCCTGTAATCCCGCGCCTTTGGGAGGCTGAGGTGAGTGGATTGCCTGAGCCCGCGGTTTCGAGACCCGCCTGGGCAGCGAGACCTCATCTCTACAATAAATCAAAAAATCAGCCGGGCGTGGTAGCGCGCGCCTGTAATTCCGGCTACTGGGAAGTGAGGCGGAAGGATCGCCGGAGACCAGCAGGTGAGGCTGCGGTGGCCGGGAGCGGCCACTGCACTCCAGTCTGGGCGACAGAGTGAGACTCCAACTCAAAAAAAAAGAACACTTAGTTTTCGCTAGTCTAATGGTTGTACAATATAATTTCTTAGATTACTAAAGAGTTGAGGACTGTTCATCTACATAAATTGATCATTGTCTTTGTTTTCATGATGTACATATTTAAATTCTTTATTCATTTTTTGATTAAGTTTTCTATCATTTTTCTTATGACTATGGAGACTTTTTCTATATTCTAAATTATGTGCTTGACAATAATGAGTGTCACAAATGCCTTCTCCCTCTGTGTGCCTTGCATTTTCATTCTTTCTTGTATTATCTTCTGTTAAATAAACAGGTCTTCATTTTTTTGTAATAATATGAACTCATCTCTTCCTTTATGTTAGTGCTTAAAAAAATTTCCCCCATTAATGTTTCTTTTTTTTTTTTACTATGAAACATAATAATGTCTGCTGGTTAGAAGCAAAATGAATCAATCAATCAATCATGTTAAGGAGACATCTTCCTCTGTTATAGTAGAGTTTTTTTTTTTTTTTGAGTTGGAGTCTCACTCTGTCGTCCAGACTGGAGTGCGGTGGCATGCTCACATCCACCACAGCCTCAACCTGCTGGGCTCAGGTGATTCTTCCTCTTCAGCCTTCCAAGTAGCTGGAAACACAGGCATGTGCCACCATGCCTGGCTAATTTTTTTTTTTATAGATATGAGGTCTCGCCATGTTGCTCAGGGTGGTCTCGAACCCCTGAGCTCAGCCAATCCTCTCACCTCTGCCTCCCAAAGTGCTGGGATAACAGGTTTGAACCACTGCACCTGGCTGTGATTTTTTTTTTTTTTTTTTGAGTTGGAGTCTCACTCTGTCGCCCAGACTGGAGTGCAGTGGCCGCTCCCGGCCACCGCAGCCTTGACCTGCTGGGCTCCGGCGATCCTTCTGCCTCAGTCTTCCAAGTAACTGGAACTACAGGCATGTGCTACCACGCCTGGCTAATTTTTTGATTTTATTGTAGAGATGAGGTCTTGCCAAGTTGCTCAGGCAGGTCTCGAACCCGCGGTCTCAGGCAATCCACTCACCTCAGCCTCCCAAGGCGCGGGATTACAGACTGAGCCACCGAGCCCAGCTGAGGATTTCTTTATCCTTAGAAGGTCCTAGAAACAATCCCCTGCAGATACTGAGGGACAACTGTACTGAGTATTAGAAAGAAAGAAGCAAAAGTATTATTCTGATGCAAACTGGGTATCCTGCAATACAATTCAATTCTAACACCAAACTACCTGGCACTGGTATCAGACTCCACTGGTTAAGGACAAAGACCCACACTTCAGATGTGAGCTGCAAGTCTTAAGGAGAAGCTGCACTGCAGACCAACCAGCTACAAATTCAGGGGTTTCAACCCACCCCCCAGATTTGATAATATACTAGAACAACTCAGAGAACTCAACAAAAACATTATACCTAAGCAATTCAAGTTCTATTATAAAGTCAACACATAGGGCGAGATGCCGAAGGGTCCCAGACATAGCTTCCCTTCTTTCTCCTCCTAGAATGCAAGCACACCACCCTTCCAGCTCTTCAGAAAGCTCCGATGAGCTTCTGCGTCCACAGTTTCTACTGAGGTTTCATTACATATTGAATGACATGATTGATTAAATCACTGATCAAGCAATCAAACTCAATTTCCAGCCCCAAAGATTGGGCAGGCCCCAAGTTCCAACCCTAGGACCCACCAAGTGTCACCTCATTAGCATAGTAAAGGCACACCTATCACTCAGGAAATCCCACGGGATTCTGAAGATATATTTTCAACTGATGCTTGTAGTGTGATAAAGAGTATATCTGGTTTTTGTCCCAGGAGTCAGGGACAAAGACCAGATATATTCTTTATCACACTACAAGCATCACTTGAAAATCACAGAATATTATGCAACCATAAAGAAGGACAAAATTATGGACTTTGCAGCAACCTAGATGGCTTTAGAGTGTATAATACTGAGTGATCTATTACAGAAACAAAGAACTGAGTATCACATGTTCTCACTCATGAGTAGACCCTGAGCATTTACCATAATACTATAAGAAAGGGAAACTGCCGGGGGAGGGGGACACATAACCTCAATAAGGGTACCCGATCTCAAACCAGGGGACCAAGGGGAGGCCCAAACTTCACCTGTATGATGACCACTTGTATACCTAATCCTGAATTGTACCCTATATCTTTAAAGTTAAAAAACAATTTTTAAAAAAGAAAACCACTTAAAACTAACAAAGAGTTCACAAAAAGGCTGAGTACAAAAGAAATTAATAAAAATCAACGGATTTCTTTTATAACCAATACAGACCAGAATAATTAAAATGCCCTACTTACAATAGCAAGGGGAAAAAAAGTAAAAAAATGTGTTAAGATAAACTTGGTAAGAAATGTTGGCTAACAGTTGCAGAAGATGGAGGGGAAAGTCAGAAAAAGAAAGGAGCCTGAGGTTGGGTTAGGGGAGAGGAATCATAGAGCCGGAAAAATAGATGACCATAGGGCTAACTTTTAGGAGGTGACTAAAGACGGCAGGGATGTGAGCCATGTGGGATTAACTGGACTCAAATGTCCAACATACCTTGGGTATGAATACAAGGGTGCAAGATGATGCCCAGAGGTTTGATAATACTAGGAGGCTTATAAAATACCTGCTCTTAAGCATGGCGGCCTAACCGACTCTAGCGTGGTCACTGAACAGAAGGTCTATTTAAGTCACTGAATCCATCACCCCCATTCTGACTCTGGGGATGGAAGAAAGAGAAGATGGTTACACACCTCAGAGTAAACTGCCAAAATCAGTTGAAAACAAGCACTGAGGTATCAAAGGCGAACATTTAAGCCTAGGTTTCTGCTTTACGTGAAATTCATTCCGTGACTTTATAACAGAGTTTACATTTATTTGCATTTGTGCTGATTCAAAAAGAAGTTTAAATTTGGTTAGCAAAGCAAAAGAAGAGGAAGGGTGATTTTTGAAAGATCCTTACACGTCTTTTCATTTTACTACCATCACCATCTAGTGGAGAAAACCTTGAACTTCAGACAGAAGGAAGTAGGATTCAGGAAAAACAATACTAGAGGGCCTACTGCGTGACAGGCATTATACTAAATATTTTCACATTTATAAGTTCATTTAATTCTCACAACAGACTGTGAGGTAGGCATTATTATTCCTCTTTTAGATGTGGAAACTCAGTCTGAAAAGTTACATAGTTTGCCCAAGGTCACACTGTGGCTAACGCAAACCTAGATTCTTGAAGTGAAGATTGAGGATCATTTTCACCTCCAAATAGCTCAACATCCAAATAGCTCAACTCTATTCATATATGTGGCCATGGAAATAAAACACGTATACATATATGGAGAATTTTGTCTCTGTTTCCCTTTTTTTAATTTATAGAATTGTTATGAGCAAAGCACATGTACAAAAGGAAAAAAGGATTATACTATATACAGTAGTTTTGAATTATTTAATTTATACTCCTTATTACATAATAAGTATTTTCCCATGATCGGAAATACTTTTGAAAGCACCTATTAGGTAACAATAAAGATAGACTGCAGGGCGGGGTGGCTCATGCCTGTAATCATAGCACTTTGGGAGGCAGAGACAAGAGGATTGCCTGAGTCTAGGGATTGGGGACCAGCCTGGGCAATTTGGTGAGACCCTGTCTCTACAATAAATAAATAAAATAAGCCAGCGACGTGGTGTGTGCTTGTGGTTCCAGCTACTTGGAAGGCTGAGGCGGAAGGATCCCCTGAGCCCAGCAGGTCAAGGAGGCTACGGTGGCCAAGAGTGTGCCACTGCACTCCAGTCTGGGTGACAGAGTGAGACTCCGACTCAAAAAAAAAAAAAAAAAAAAAAAAGATGTGCGTAGAATTACATCTATATGTCAGGATTCCGTGTAACCTTGAACGACATTTTTAATAACCGGGGAAAGGTGCCAAAATACTAATAATGATTATCCATAAATAAATGTTCCATAGTAAGCACGCATTACTTCTAAAAAGAAACTTTAGGCCTTACATTTATTAAAAGACATTCAAGAAACTTCAGTTGTCTAGTTTGTTTCATTATTTTAAAAATGTTTGCAGGGGTTAAGAGTCACCATGTGTCCAGATACTTCTATGAATATTTACCATCTGTGTAGTACGTACATTTCCCACCCTCTTTATCATATCAATCGTTGTGAAAATATATCTAGCGTCTTAGTTAAGAGCAAAAACGCAGTCTTTCTTTTCCGAGAGGCTTGTGCGTACCAGGCCAGTTACAAAACCCTCGCCCGCCCTTTCTTTCCCCTCCTCGCTAATAAACTTTGTTTTAAAACTTTGCTGTCCGTTCTGAAAAATTATTTCAGAGTCGAGTAAAAGCAGCCACGGGCTTGCGCCGCACCCCACCCCACTCGGCCTCAGCCACACCGAGCAGCTGACCTGAAGACCGCCCTCTTCAAGCGCGCTTCGGGCGAAACGCCTTTGACAACAGGCCGACAGACCTAAAGGGGCGAGTGCTCCTTCACCTGCGATTCTCGGACCACTACTGAGGGGAACTTTTTTCACGTGCCTAAACGTGTGTGTTTTTCCTTCTGTTCAAATGCTTTGTCCAGTTTCCTACTGTAGCCTTTCGCGTTTTTTTCCCCCATTGCCCTTTCATTGCAAACAACCCGCCATGGCCTCCTCGGGCTCGTCCCCACACCCTCATTCAACTCCCAGGGTGGGAAAGCCTGGGGATCGGCTCAGCCAACCCGGCGCGTCAGCCAAGGCTGCTCCGAACCGCAGCGCGCCACAGGGCCCGGAAGAGGCACCGCTTTCTCCACCGCGCAGCCTCGCGCACGCGCACCACGCCGCCCCCGCGACCTCTCACAAAGGCCGTCCACAGAGGCGGAAGTGGACGCATGGCGACTGGGGCGAACTGCGGAAGACTACAGTTCCCGACGTGCCGCGCGAGGTGTTGCCGGCGGTGGCTGGGG
>NW_007233346.1:0-47794 GCF_000164805.1 Carlito syrichta | reverse complement strand
CAGCTGTTGGAGGGCAAGCCGCTGGCCGACAAGATGCGTCCTGACACGCTGCAGGACTACATCGGGCAGAGCCGGGCCGTGGGTCAGGAGACCCTGCTCCGCTCGCTCCTGGAGACCAACGAAATCCCCTCGCTCATTCTGTGGGGGCCCCCGGGCTGCGGCAAGGTGAGTGCCGCCTTGGCCGAAGGGCCCCCGCGTGGTGACCTCGGCGGCCGCGACTGAATGGAGCTCATGGTCAGAGCCAGGGGCGCTTCTTGCAGGCGGCGGGATCCTCCTGGCTCGCGCTCATAGTGAGGCCTAAGGGCGCAGACAGCGTCTGAACTGGGGCGGTGCTTGGTCCACAGGTGGAATCTGATGGGCGTGAGAAAAGCGCACGCCCCGGGTTCTTAAGGCACATTTGCAGGTCGTTTGCAAAAGGAAGTTGTCTGAATTCGTAGATTTACAAGAGGATGTGGACGCAGGTTTGGTCTACCTTTGTATTCTATCGGCCGCCTCCACCCCCACCCTGGACTTTTAGTGGTCCAATTCTCAAAAAAAAAAAAAAAAAAAAAGGCATGCTACAAAAATTGTAAAGGAACATTTGTGTATTCCGTTTGTACATCTATGGCTTTGGCTTCGAGAAAAAAATCAAATTCTTTTTATTTCTGTTGTGCTTGCTTCCTTTCCCAATAGTTGTTGGTTTAACTGACTGATAAATATATTCTTGAGATTATGTTTGACATTCTTAAATTGAGAATATATTCATTAAATGTATTTATTCATTTGTTTTCATTAAATGTATATAATATTAATATAAAAACTTTTTCATTTGCAAGTCATTTTCGTCTAGTATTTCCATAACTTTTCTCATAATGACTTGTACTCTAGAGAACAAATTCTAGTACTTTTTGGTGTTGAGTTCCATGTCCTTTCATGAGGGATTAGCACAAGTCCACAGGAGGGCAGTTAGGATATTGTGGGTCTAGAAAACTTGTCACTGGATGAACTCTTGAGAAAAAGTGGAGGAATTAAGCCTGAGAAAACAGAAAGCTAAGAAATGCTTAAATACAGGATGCAGTCTTATCCATAGTAAGCGAGAGAAGAGCAGTACCTGGGAGTTAAAGGAAGAATTCGGGATCAGAGTGTAAAGAGCTTTTGTAGCTTTAAGATTCAGATTCTTTCATACACAAAGACTTTTATGATTTTTCTCCTATTTTTCTTTCCAGCTTCATCTCCAGCAACTTAACCACACCTCTCTTTCCTCCAGCTCCTGGAAAGCATCTTGCTTTTTTTGTGCCTTCTTGCTTGCACTCATACTTTTTTAGCCAGGAATAAACCAGACCTTCCCAAATAACATTTTCTTATTGGTGGTGGAGTTGTTGACATCTATCTCTGTGGATTTCATTGTTACCCCATTTGGGGGATTGAGCAGTATCACGCCTAGAAATTGTCTGTGAAGTCTTTACAAAAGATCATGAGAATAGTTGGTGGCCCCAGACAGCAAGAAAAAAGGGAGATGAGTGCCCATCAGGTGCTGGGCAAGAGGTTTAGGAGTCCAGGCTGCTCAGTGAGATGGTTGGTGATCAGTTGCTATCCTAAGTACATGTTACATGGGAGCCTGATTCCAAAAGGTGAGTGGGCTGGGACTTGGTAAAGAAGCAGTTTCTTTATCTAATGGTGCTATCCAGCTTTTAGAAAGTAAAGTGCCACTTCTCCATTCTGGTGCAAAGTTGTCTCTCTCGTTAAAGTCTTCACTTTTTCTTTATTCTCATCCTTACTGTAGTGCCAACAACAGTATTAGTTAACAGCAGATGCATATTTATCAAGTGCCCATTAAATGCCAGGTACTGAACAGTGCTTTCCTTGGGTCTCCTTAGTTTTCTGGTAAGTGCAAACATAACCAAAGTGGTGCTGTTCATTTTCTACCAGAGTGGACATACGGTCATCTCAATGCTAGGTCGTCGTTGACTTCAACTCAAAGGCCCCTTCACTCCTTTTATCAGCTGCTCTGCTGAGCTTCCAGTTGGAGCTGTGGTTCTGTGAACAGGTCTTTCAGCAGCAATGCTATCTTGGCTGGAGGAGGGAGAATTTTCTTTTCTCTTTGGTGAGAGATCACAACCGTCACCCTAGCTCTGCTAAATCAAGACAGCCGCTTTTTACTGAGATTCCAAAGATTAGAGTCCTCAAGAAAGGAATCAGGTGGTTAGGGAAAGAGGAGAAAAGTTCAGGATTATCCTAAAATTCACCTACTTTTCTGTTTTACTTGTAACGTTGAATTTTTTTTAATGTGCTGTGATATTTTAGATTGTATCTATGGTGTTAAGCATTCTTCAGAGTTCAAGCTGATTGGTAAATGGTGCTGATGCTGCTTGGAGTAGTATCCAAGGGTGCTGCTCTCTCTGTGTCTGATCAGCTTTTCAAACTGTATGTGTATCATCTTTTCTAGACCACTCTGGCTCACATAATAGCCAACAACAGCAAGAAACATAGCATAAGGTTTGTGACATTGTCTGCAACAAATGCCAAGACAAATGATGTGCGAGATGTCATAAAACAAGCTCAAAATGAAAAGAGCTTTTTTAAAAGGAAAACCATCCTTTTTATTGATGAGATTCATCGGTTCAATAAATCTCAGCAGGTATATTAATTTCCTTCAATCTTTTGGTCATTGTGGATGTCAAATAGAATATAAAATATATGAGATCACTTTGAAAAGGATAATGTGCTGTACAAATGTTAGGGACTGTTATTATTAGTAATATTATTTACAAGGAATTGTCAGTAATTGACATTATTGACAACCCATCTCTTTCAAGCCTATTTTCCCACACTTTTTCTTAGTGCTTTTTGGTGACAAGAAAATGCTTTTTCTATCTGATAAATGAAATGGTTGGTATATCCCTGGGTTATGTATATCAGAAAAGCAGCTTTGGATCAAGTTCCCTATTTTTAGAAATTTTTAATCTAAATATTAGAAGTCATTGTAAACAGTAAAATAATGATTTTAAGGTTATTATCTTAATAGTTTGTTTCTCCCTTATAAATTATTACTTTTTATTTTCAAAATTAAATATATTTTCTGTAATTTCAGGTTCTTGTCATTGTAACTATTACAAGATCTAATTTTACTATTTATTTGAATGGTTTTCTGAAATAAAAGTAAAAGGACACAATTTACTTTTATAAACAAGGCCACTTTGAGATTTTTTTCTAAATAGACATTTGAATTTTCTTAGGCATTTTTTTTCTTTGATAGAAATAATTCACAAAACTCTTAAGTTTTTTTTCTTCGTTTTAACCTTTTTAAATAGATAGACCCTTTAGAGTTCTGACTGGATGATAGCATTCTAGCTTTCATTTGGACCATTGACTCATCTTACTATTTCTTACCCATAAGACAGCATCTCCGGTGGTTACATATTCACCAAGTTTGTTAGGCAGAGTAACAGTATGATTGAATACTTGCAGTGGAAGAGGATTCTGGAAATTAGGTTTAGTTAATGTTTTTGTATATTCTTACTCTTCTATACATAGCTGCTATTGGCTATATGCCAGTTTAGCCTTGGGAAGAAGATACTTTTATAAATAAAGTCATATTTTATGTTGAAACTAAACTGGAATTCTACTTAGAGCTATTAGCCTACCAACAAGAGATTAGGCTTAGAGCTGACATTCCAGAAGATGTGTTTTAAACTTTAAAAACAAGAGCTGTATTCTCCTAAGTGTTGTATAGTCAGTAAATATAAAGTTGCTACTCCTGAACTGTAAAGATAAATATGAGGAAAAGGAAGGAATGGGTAGCCAACTTACGTAGGATTCTGTACATTACTGTTGACTGGAATCACTTTCTTCTGTTTTCCTCCCATGATTAGGACACTTTCCTTCCTCACGTGGAATGTGGGACGATCACTCTGATCGGGGCAACCACCGAAAACCCTTCCTTCCAGGTCAACGCTGCTCTTCTGAGCCGCTGTCGAGTGATTGTTCTTGAGAAGCTTCCAGTAGAGGCAATGGTGACTATTTTAATGCGTGCGATCAACTCTCTGGGAATCCACGTCCTAGACTCTAGCCGTCCCACTGACCCTCTGAGCCACAGCAGCAACAGCAGCTCAGAGTAAGTTGACTGTGCAGCAACCTGGGGGCACAGACCTCCCAGAGAATCTACTGGCAGGGGGCCAGAAAAGGTTGGACATCAGTAAGGGGAGGGTGGGGACAGAGAAGAAATGTTGATCCGCTAGCAGTGAAAATAAAAGAGGAGGGAAGTGTTCAATTTTACCAACAGACTTTTAAGGTGTTATCTAGCCTTTAATGGGTGTGTCTATAATTCTTCAAATGTAATGTTGTTTTGTTATTTTCATTCTTGGGCATTTACTTTTTTGCTTGGAGTTTTTTTCCTGGCGTGTTTTTATAAAAGTTTGGAAGACTATGAGAAGCCTTTTGATTATTATAGAGGCTTTATGTCCCTCATTGAAAAGAGCAAATACATAGATACATATGTCCTAGACTTAACTTATAAATCTTTTGAGATTTTGAAATTTGAAAGTACTCACATTTCAGTTTTTGTCTTGTAGTTTGCTAATCTCTTTAAAATATTAAGTAAAAATTAAAATATTAAGTAAAAATCAGCCGGGCATGGTAGCGCATGCCTGTAATTCCGGCTACTCGGAAGGCTGAGGCGGAAGGATCACTGGAGCCCAGCAGGCGAGACTGTGGTGGCCAGAAGCGGCCACTGCACTCCAGTCTGGGTGACTGAGTGAGACTCCAACTCAAAAAAAAAAAAAAAATTAATGCAACTTGTAACCATAAAATTACAAACCTTTTTGCATACTTGAAAAGTCAGTCTCAGTTCTATGAAAGTAAAGGAATTTTAACTGAAAATGACAAAGGCTGTCGCTATCCTTTTGGTAATCTGTTTCTGCATCTTGAGTGCCACATGAATTCATTTATGCCCAGGGTATATATCATGGATAATCATTTTATTTCTTGGATCAGAGGCTTTTCTTTTATTTATTAGAACACATTTCTTCAGATGTCACTTGTCTGTGTATTGGCTGAAATCCCACAATGAAACATAATCTGGTCTCAGGAGAGACTATTGCGGCCTCTTCTCCTGTAGTCTTAGCAGCTGCTCACGCCTACCCTGAGACCAACTTCTGGAGCCACTTTTCTGCAAGGATTAAAGTACAAGGCATAGTTTTAGGATCAGGGATTAGATTTCAGCGGTCTCTCCCTATGTGTCTGGCTTCTCCCACTTGCTCCTGCCTCACATGTAGGAAGAATTCTGCTATGCCTCATGAAAGCCTTGAGACCCTATGGCCCATGCATAAACCACTGAGTAGAACAAGAGTTACTTCATTTTGGAATATAAATGTGTTGGGATAGCCACTAGAACAGTGACTAGAAGTGAAGTATGGAACCTACTGGTATCATCCAGATGTACTCATACTCAGCCCTTTGTGGGTGTTGTCAAGGTCTAGGGGGACTACTTCCAGGGCCTTGTATCTAGTACAAGTTGAGCATCCCAAATCCAAAATACTCCAAAATCTGAAACTTTTTGAGCACCTATGTGGTGCTTAGAGGAAGTACTCTTTGGGGCATTTTAGATTTCAGGATTCAGGTTGCTCAACTGGTAAGTATATAATGCAAGTATTCCACAACTGAAAAAATCCCAAAATCTAAAAACCAGAACACTTCTGGTCCCAAGCATCTCAGATAAGGTATACGTGACTTGTATAGCTTACCTGTTACAAAACTCTGAACACACACTCATAAATCCCCGTGTTAAAAACACATATGTGCTTTGTAAATAGTAAATGAATAAATCCTAACTTTCAGTATGAGAGAAGTAGTTGAATTTGTGTGTGTGTGTGTGTGTGTAGTCCAGCATAAGGGATAGATGCCCAGGTAGCATGAGCCTTTTTCTTTAATACTATTGTCTTTTTCATCATCAAGCAGAGTGAAATTAATGAATATTAAGCTTGGATTCATTAATGAGTCTTCTTGTTAGTAATTCTGACAAGAAGTTGGCAGATACCGCAGGCCACAGGAAGAACTCTATAAGTGATTTCCTGATAGAAGTACCTGTCACTCCAATCGTCATGGATAATTAAGAGTGGATTGTGCTATCTTTTAGTAATTTTAGGTAAAATTTTACTTTCAAATTTCTACTGACAGCTATATATATATCCTTGTGCATATAAATCAGATTTAATTACACTAATGTAGCTGGAAGGAAAGACTTTTAAATCCAAATAGTTACTTTCTCTCTCTGGGAATCTCTGAGTGTGCATTTGTATTCTTGTGTCATGTTCTCGGGCCCTAGATAGCAACTAGAATGTTCACAGAGAAATTTTAGACTGTTGAAGGCTGTGCACAAAGGAGGTAAGCAGAGGTACTGGATTTGGAACTAATCAAGCTGCTGCTTAGACTGTTCTACAGAAAGTTCATTATCTATGCCAAGTTCCTTTGACTTGTATGACTAATGAACAGATTTCAAGTATTTTGCTCTCTCAAGGCGTTTTGGTCACATGATACAAACAGTGAAGCATGCTGTTTGTGCGATGGAGGCCAGGGAAAAAAATCTGGTCCATGATGTGATGAATGAGCTTGTGCTGCTGAAAATGAAAAAGTAAGCTAGCAGTGAATCATCTGCACTACTTGCTTGGAAGAATTGTGGATTCCTAGATTATAGGATGCATAATACTCAAAAATACCCCTAGAGAATCAGGTTTGTGGAGCAGATAGAGCACATAAGTCTATGGAGAAGAAAAGGGTAATATGAGAAGCTGTGATTGCCCTCTGACTATCTAGCAAGGTCAAGTTCAAGAGTTGGCTGAAGGAAAGTGACATCTGTCCCAGGGCAAGGTTTGGTGGCATAACCCTGGAGTCTGGAGCTTTCCTCTGATCATCTGAAAAGGGTAACCCCCAAACAAGCTGGCCCCCAAACAACATAGCTATGGATTTTTCTTTCTTTGGTAAAAACTTAAACTGTTTAAAATAATTTTTTTCTTCGTGACCCGCCTGGGCAGCGAGACCTCATCTCTACAATAAATCAAAAAATCAGCCAGGCTTGGTAGCGCGCGCCTGTAATTCTGGCTACTCGGAAGGCTGAGGCGGAAGGATCGCCGGACCCAGCAGGTCAAGGCTGCGGTGGCCAGGAGCGGCCATTGCACTCCAGTCTGGGCGACAGAGTGAGACTCCAACTCAAAAAAATAAATAAATAGAATAATTTTTTTCTACCACTGAACAGAAAGAAAGGTAGTAGAACACCAGAATACAGGGTACTGACCTGAAGGAATTGTGGATATCAAGTAGATTTCAATAGTTTTTCTTTAAAAAAATGTAAAAAATATATATTTTTTAATGTTACTATAGCACATTAATATAGCTGTTTTAATATAAAGGGAAGGGGTGCATTAAAGTAATGTATAAAAGTATCAGCAACCAGAAACATAGATCTCAAAGACCTTGGATAAGTGTCTTGTGGCTGCTGTAACAAAGTACCACAAACTGGGTGGCTTAAAACAACAAGACTTTATTCTCACAGTTCTGGAAACCAGAAGACCAAAGTCAACTTTTCAGTGGGCCATGCAGCCTTTAGAGGTTCTAGGGAAGAGTCCTTCCATTCAGCATCTGGCAACTCCTGGCATTCCTTGGCATGCGGCCACATCACTCCCAACTCTGTTTCCAAATTCACATGACCATCTTCTCTGTGTCCCTGTGTCTTCTTTGTTTCTGTCTTTAATAAGGAAATTTGTCTTTGGATTTAAGATGCGTCCTAAATCCAGGGTGATCTCTGGACGAGACCCTTAACTTCTGCAAAGACCTTATTTCTGAATAAAGTCACATTCACAGGTTCCAGGGATTAGGGCGTATATCTTTTAGGGTCACTATTTAACCCAATATAGACCCCTACCAGGTATATGGTATAGTGTAATTTAGAAAGCCCTGTACCTCCATAGGATTAAACAGAGAAGGATGATGTTATCTGTGAAATTTATTCTCTCTTTGTGGAAAAAGTGGGTTTGGTTTTGTTTTACATTTCATAATAACATTCTGCTTATCATGGAAGCAGCAGAGTGAATTTAGGCCTCTACCTTAAAGATTTGCAATTCTGGAGAGTATGTTATTGAACAGTGATTTAAAATTATTCTCATTACTGATAATAACAGCTGACATTTATTGAGTGCCTATAATATGGCGGCACTACTCTAAGCATTCCACGTCTTATTTAGTCCTCTGCAAATTGGTCTCATTACCTCCTTTTTACTAAATGAGGAAACTGAGGCACAAAGAGGTTAAGTAATGTGCCCAAGACCACCCAGCTCAAACGGGATTGAGCCAGTTTTTAAGGCATATTTCTAACTATAAAGCGAACTTGGTTGCTAGGATCTAGGTACCAAGTTAAGAGAGGGCAGATGCCACTGGTGAGTGTTGCCATTCTGACCTTTCCTTGTGTACTTTTTTGTGTGTAAGGGCAACTCTATCCATTTGTAATGGATTAGGGACAAAAGATTCCCATCTGTAACGAAGCTAGAAAGCCTTTTAACCAGATCTGCACATCACACTTACCTGGGATACACCTTGGAAAAGTACTGTGCTCAGAATCTGTCCCTGAGATTTGAGCATCAATCAGTCTGTGGTAAGGTATACACACCTACATTTAAGGAAAGTTCTCTAATCTGATGAATATTCTTAAGAACCACTGTACAACAGTTATTACCCTGTCTATAAAATGTTCCTTTTCCCTAGTGAAAGATTCTTGGAGTCTGGTTTATAATTTAGAGAGGGAGAGTTCAACCAAGCCATATACTCTTATTTGGCTATGAAATCAACTTACTTCACTCCTCCAACTTAAACATCCAACCATCTAAGTAGTATCCTCCAAATCCCAGTATCACCCACTGTGCAGATTTCAGGATTCAGGCCTCTGGAGGAGAAAAGGGAAGGAGGGAGCTTCCTTAATCACTGTTAAGATCAAAGCTCTTCTGTTGGAGAAGTTGGGCACTCTGTGTTTTCTTTCTAGGTCTTGTTAACTAGGAATATGGTCTTTTTCAATGCATTTGTTTTCACCAATTTTCCCTCTTATGGAACAGTTTTTTTAATGCGTTGTACTAACGTAATTTACTATTTATTTCTTATTTCCTTGTGGGTTGCTATGACATTTTGGGTACTGTATCCCCAGAGTAAATTTTACCTCATTTAGTAATACTCTACCTTTGAAAGTTTATTTTAAAATGCAAAACACTTTATAAGGTTTTGCTTAAATTTAAAAATAATGTTAATTCTCTAGACTGTGAGCACTCTTTTGAGATATTTTGTGCAGTGGTTACAGTTTGCTGAGGGGGATTGCAAATATCAATACAAATACCCCTTCATCATTTTTGGCACGAGTTCTCTTGGTGCTTCTCAAAGTATTTTAGTGCATCTTATTTTGTTATGCTTTAGAACTTAGATGAGGTTCAAGATATGTTGGGTGATAAATAGAGAACTTTTGCCCTGCACAATCCTTAACAGTACAAATTTCATTTTGTAATTTTCTTGTGTGACCATTGTGAGTGTCATTGTCAGCCTCCTTTCATTACTTGAACAGAGTTGCTGACAGATTCCTCTAGGCTTAGAATTACTTTCTTCTTTTGGATGAGGGTAAAGTTTGGAATGTTAATCATACCCAACGGGAGGAAGAAGAAGGGAGCAGTGGGAGCTTTGGGTGGCTTTTGTTGTGGCAGCATCCCCATTCCCTGTGACTCCAAACCAGAACAGTATAACCCCTTGTACTTTAGTCAGGAGTTTAAAAATCAAAGGAAGGGCTCATTTTTCCAACCACATAAAATACCCATTTTAAAAGACTTGTTCACAGCTTGCTATTTATAAATCTGTGGAACAATCTGCTAGTTGACATCTCTCCTAATTAACAAGGCCTGCTGCCTGACTATATGAGGACTAATGGAAATGAAGCAGTGTAGAACTAAATACCAGGGTATATAAGGCTACCCATCTTGTGACTGTCCCAAAAGTACTTCATGCCTCTAAATGTGTACAAAGGAGAAATTCGTAGGAAAGGGATATATACCAAAATACTAATGCTAATGTAGTCCAACAGGAGATGACTTTTCTCCCTTTGTCTTTTTAATTTTTAATGTACCTATTTTCTTGAAGTAGATATTCAGAGCTCTGAGTAGTGGTTTTTCAAACTATTTAATTATTAAGGATGTGAAACTATACACAATGTGATCTCAATTTTGTTTTAAAAAATTAGATGTAAGATTGATAGTTGCATAGTTGAGTGGATTATAAATAAAATTTAACAAATGACAGTAGCTGTTATCTCTAGGTGGTGGAGATAATGGATATTTTTGGTTTTCTTTATACGTTTCATATAATTTCAGAAAAATAAATATTTCATTCTGAGATTATGAGAAAACTGAAGTTAATCCATTCATCATGTGAATATTGGATGCCTGTTATGTATCAGGCACTGGAAATATAAAGAAAGAATAAAACATGATACCTATTCTTGAGGTGCCCCTCCATTCAGGAGGGATGGAGAGATGCTGAATGTAATCAACAAATAACCCAACTCATGGTTCAGAATACAAGATGGTTCAGATAGAATTAATTAGAGCTCCTGCTTTTACTCCTTTTTCTTCCCTCAGTTTGTCCTGCAGGCTTTCTGTTGCTAGGAAGCGTTGCAAGGAAATAGAAGGCATTGTGCTTTTATTAGTTCTGAGGCAGAAATGAGATACCCAGTCAGTTCTGGTTCCTCTTCCCCCCACAGGTATTGTGCTGTAACCGAGCCAGCAATGTGCCCTTCCCTCAAATGTCGTGTGCACCCCTCTAATGCTGATCCCTCCCAAATATGTTTTCTTTGGTATGTGTTCTATCATATTCTGTGAAGCTGTCTTCCAGAAAATCTGCTAAACAATTCTGGTTGAGACATGGTCTGCAGACTTGATAGAGTGCCAGTGAGATGGCGTTGGTGGGTGTGTCTGAGTGTCATGGTGAGGTCTCTGCTGAGAGGATACTGCCATCAAGAGGGAGGAATATGGGTCCCAAGGCTGTACCCATGACTCTGGGACCCAGGCATGAGACTGAGGAGACAGTAATTGATTATAAAGCCAAGGCTAGCCAGGTTTCTTGTGTGTGATGAGATACCCACAATGAACAACTGGAAATCTTGGCTTTGGTAAATGAAAGAATGAGAGGAGGCTGTCTCTAGGATGTGAGAAACAAATCTTTCAGTAGTGAAATGCAAATTGGTGTCATTCAAGTTATGCATGAAGTGAAGCAGCATGGATGGGTGTGCTGTAAGGAATTCTAGTTGACCCCAGCTGACAAGCTGGGTCCCCCTTCAGAAGACTCCCGGCCCTCAGCCTCGTTGGTGCCTGTGTGTTGTTTTTCAAGTACCTGATTTGGACAGTCCTAATGGATTTGTAATTGACTTATTATATATTCAGCTAAAGATGGATAATGACATGGGTAAACTATAAGGTTGAAAATTTATTTTTGGCTTAGCAGATATGCTGCTAGCAGTCCCACTGCTTGTGTTCTACAAGGCACTACCCCAGAGGGTCATGGGAAAGTATCTAACTACCTTTTAAGATGAATGTCAAGCCTGTAATTTCCTACCCCAAAACTCCTCTCAATTCTTGTCAGGAAAGTTTCTGCTTTATGCTTCTCTGTAGAACCGTCAGCCCTGTGTAGGAGATTTAATTCTATCAACAAGACAGAGATTCACCTGAGAATCACAGGCATGCTTTGGACCCAGCTCAAGTCAGACATCTGTTAAATATCTTGTCTTCCTAGACTAGGAACAGAACGTTTTGCTGAATCAGATTTCAAAACTAGTTAGCTCTTTGTGAAAGAGAAATTACTATAAATTTTAGTACTGATATTTGGAGAGAGGTTAGGTACCTACCCAAGGTTTCATGGCTAAGTTCTAGCTGTCTTCTGATGGATTCCTAGGCTAGTGACCTCTCTGCTACCTTGTGCAGACCATCTGTGGTTCATACCCACTATGAAACAACCTACTCCAGTTCCCATTAATGCCCCAGGCCAGTATTCCAGACTAGGTCATGTTTTGCCTGGGGTAACTAGGGTCCTGGTTTGTTGTTTCTAAAATGAGGGAATTGAACTCCCTGATCTGGAGCCTTTCAGAGCTAATGCTCTTACGTGGTACTGTCTCTTCCCAGCGTAGAAAGCACACCTATCTCATGAGGATGTGGACCGCCTTTAAAGCGTGTTTTCCATGCACTATAATGAGGTGCTAGCATTTCAAATAAAGTTTTCACTGTTCTGTAGAGTAGAACCAAAGAGACCATGTGTCATCAGTGACTTTCCAGGACATTCATTGCCTGCTTTACACAGGCTTACATATATGAACTTATACAGTGAGATGCCCTTGTGACTCATGAGATACAGTGCATTGCCAGACTTAAAAAACCTAGTCAGTTCTTAGTCTTGATTATGCTTAACCACATTAGCAACGTGAGTTCAGAATAGGGGTAAAAGACTTGAACTCTTTCCTGTGATATTGCTGAGCAGTATGAGTTCAGTAAGACATGCTGCAGAATGAGAGCTGTGTGACCTGAGTGTGATAGTGACTAACTAACACTGGTTGTGTTTCAGGCCCTCTGTGTTTATAGAGGATAAAGCAGTAGACACTCTGGCTTATCTCAGTGACGGGGATGCCCGAACTGGATTGAACGGACTGCAGCTGGCAGTGCTGGCCAGGTTGAGCTCTAGGAAGATGTTCTGTAAGAAGAGCGGGCAGACGTATTCTCCCAGTAGAGTTCTGATCACTGAGAACGATGTGAAGGAAGGCCTTCAGCGCTCCCACATTTTATATGACCGAGCAGGTAAGTAATTGAAATGTGGAAAGAGCGAAACTGCATGGAAATAAGTGTGTGCACACATTCTCATTTCCAGATGTCTGACTTGAGCTGGGTCCAAAGCATGCCTGTGATTCTCAGGTGATTCCAAAGCATGCCTGTGATTCTCTGTCTTGTTGATAGAATTAAACCTCCTACACAGGGCTAACCATTCTACAGAGAAGCATAAAGCAGAAGCTTTCCTGACAAAAATTGAGAGGAGTTTTGGGATAGGAAATTACAGGCTTGACATTCATTTTACAAGGTAGTTAGATACTTTCCTGTGACCCTCTGGGGTAGTGCCTTGTAGAACACAAGCCCTTTTGGAAAGCCCGTGTATTCAGTTGACAGTTAATAAGTCTTGTGATCATTTACAGTGGCAGTAAGTAATGAGAACTTTTGTAATAAATGACTTATTGAGAGTTAAAATCCTTAGTTTCTAGAGTTTAAACTAAAAATTAAGCTTTCACAAATTTGATGCTTTTATTTTGTTACAGCTTTTTAAAAAAATTTAATTTTGCAGTGTGCACTTATCTGTGTAAAACTACATTTACCGATATCAGATTTGATATCAGCTCTTATTAAATCCATGACCTGACAATATTAAATGTCATTAGCACAGTACATTTGCATTTTTTATAAAAGAAATAAGAGATGAAGATAGCAGACTGTAGATTTGGCTAGACTTCTGGTGCTTGAGTGTTTGTGTGGTTCTAAATGGAGACATAGTGTAGTAACTGTGGAATAGGATTTACACACTTTTAAAAGCTCTGCCAGAAAAGGAAGTGAATAGATGGAACGTTACAGACCTCACATGGGCTGTGCCATGTGATGATGGAGAGTCCTTACTGGTTAGAGAATGGGTAGGAGGGACTTCAGAGTGACTCTGGTGCCAGACTCTGCCTCTTCATGAGTGAGCATGTTTGCTGCATGTCCTTGGGACAGTGACTGAAGTTGTTTGGCCTTAGTGTACCTCAGCTGATGGTAGCCAGGATGTTAACTAGTTCTAAGGACACATAGACACGTGGAATGAACAGTCCTGTCTACGTCCTGATGTGGATATGTCTCTTAGCAGGGTCCTTCTCAGATAGCCAGCTCTCCCTTGTGCTCATGAGTGTCATGAATGCTTGAAAAGTCTAAAAAGCAAAACATTCTAGATGTAGAGCCCTACTTTACTTTTGAGCAAATACAAAAGTTGGAGATATGAACAAAATAGAAATGTTAAGAGATAAAAGATTCCCCCATGCTGTATTCTCCATTGTTTCTGGGGTTCTAGCAGCAGTGGTCTTTCTCCCTCCTTATAGATGTCCCAAAGGAGATGCTTTGTTTTGACTGGACCTACTGGACCATTCTTTGACATTTTATCAGACTGCCAGTTGAAATCTATGTAACAAGACATTCACTAACACTCAACCATTGAGTATTTTATAGATGTTTTCTTTTTTTAATTCTCAAAATAGCCTTAGGAGGTACCTATTAATATTACCCCTACTTATAGATGACAAAACTTGACTAGGTTTACAAAGCAGCTGGTAAAAACTGATCCTTAAATCCAAGTCAGATTGGCTCCCAAGCTTGTGTCTTTCCCACGTCTTGCCTCCACATCGGCTCCACCACAGTTACTGGTCTTACTGTTTGAGCATGTTCCTGAGGGGTTGCCCCTCACACACACACTTGCAGAATAGATCTTATAGTGGTTCAGTCCTAGGACTTCCTCTTCTTGTGCCCCACATTACATCAAGGGGAACTATGTCCAGTGGGATCACTTTGTTTCTAACTTTGAGCTGAGGAGCAGTGGAGATCAGCAGGTGCCACAGCCTTGAGAACCCCACATTCTGTACGTCTGCCTGATATTAGTGTGCTCACATACCCCCATCATAGTGTAACACACCTGCCCCACAGTATTATCCACAGATTCTTATAAATATCATCCCCATCCTGGAGAAAGTTTCTCTTGCAAGCTTTATTCCATAAGTAGGAATGGTAGGAGCATTGCCCTGGAAACCTATTAGCTTGTACTCTTGGGCCTTTTTATAACTCTAGTGAGACAAAGACTCACCCCCAGAGCTTTTGTTTTTTAATGTCAACTTGTACATAGTTACCCACTAGTGGGATTCAGTAACTAGTTCATATATTTTTGCATTAGAGTAAAGATATTTCCAGATGTGAACAAATTTTCTGCCATGCATTGACATCAGGTTTCTATATCAATAATGTCAAATTGCAGTTTATAAAGCAGTATATAATAAAAGCAAAAGTGGAAGGTGGCATAGGATAATATCAGCTGTCACTGATAGGATATAATGTTTCTGTAGTCCTTGCACTCTGCTAGGCATGTATTTATTTAGTACAACCATGTGACATGGGTGGTCTCGTTATCCCCATTTTACAGATGAGAAACCTAAGGCACAGTGAGAATCAGGAACTTACTCATGGCCACATGGCTAGTAAGTTTGGGTCAAGACCAGGCTGCCTGGCCCTAGAGCCCATGTTCTTGCCCATACTGGTGGTATTGCCTTCCCACGTTGACTCCAGTGAAGGTGGGAGGAGGTGAGTAACCCATGTCAGAGGAGTTTAAATTTGACAGAAAGTGACCTAGAGGTAGTTCCTTCCATCCCTCCATTCTGGTGAATTTAGCCGAGCGTGGGCTTCTCAGCCCTCCTTCCAAGCCCTGCCACTTTGCAAAGGAGCAAAGCACAGTCAGGGTACCCAGGCCAGCAGGATGAAGGGGTGGAGTGGGCAGGTCATGTGGATTTCATTCAGGACAGGTTCTCAGCCAATGTCCTTAGCTTTGACTTCAGTTGGGAGGGCCTGGGACAGGAGACACTCAGTTTGTCCTCAGAAGTTCTGTAGCTGGGCTGACCCCATTCATCTGCCCCAGTCCTTGGAAACCAGAGTCCCTGGTTTGTTACTGGGACCCAAGTACTCTGCCTAACAGCACAGTCTTATTGTTGATATTGGCTTATGACAAGCACAGACCAGGTGCTTCTCTGGGAGGACTGATGTTCATAGCAATAACATCCTCTGCTTTCTGAGGAGAGGGAGTCCTCTCCTTGAACTTCAGTAAGAGAGGATGGTCAGAGAATAGTGAAATGTGTGTAGATACCACTGTTTATTTCCTGGGAATTTTTTAGCTGTAGTTTTTTTGCCCTTAAGTATGTCTTTTCTAAAGCATATCTCACGGATTTGTTTCTATGTGAATCTAGGGTGAAAATTGGGGTAAGAACAGGTGGTGAGAGTGGGCTACAGCACCTTTGGGGTGAGAGCCGGTGGTTCATGTGTCAGACCCTCTGGGATCCGCCATGTAGATGTGTCCATACCGAGGCTGTCAGAGGGAGGTTTAAATGACCACAAGCTTCAGATATCAGAAAGGCAGCTGGAAATTACACTGAAGAACAAATGGTCTGTAACAGCTGCCCTTGCCACTTGACTCTCCATCCTAATGGCTAGACTGAGCCCACAGTTGATTTTCCTCAAATAGACAGTGGGGACACAGGATGGAACCAGAATATGAGACCCACTCCACCCCCACTCTTGTCCCTGGCAAATATGAAGTGAATGTCTCCTTCCCATCCCCCATGTTTGTGTTTGCACCTGATGTGGACAGCTGCAAGTTTTTCCGGCAGCATCCTCTTCCTCTGAATGGAACTGAGTTACTAAACCAACACCCCAGCCCCACAGAGATCTGCTCTGGTCATGTCCCAGGATTCTGCACAAATGGCATTTGCATTCTCCTGCTGAGTACAGTTGAGGCCAGCTGCCACACCCCACTATCCTCAGCTTTCTAGGGCCTTCATCAGTGCAGGCTTCCTGGAAGTCAGCTGGTGGAGACACTGATATGGCTTGGGCATCCCTCCTGTGAACTTTGTGTGAGTGGTGCTCTTTCTGGTGTCAGGAGAAGAGCATTACAACTGCATCTCTGCCCTGCACAAGTCTATGAGAGGCTCTGACCAGAATGCCTCCCTCTACTGGCTGGCTCGCATGCTCGAGGGAGGAGAGGACCCGCTCTACGTGGCAAGGAGGCTCGTGAGGTTTGCCAGCGAGGACATAGGTGAGTGTGGTGGGAGGGTCTGAGAGCCCTGTGTCTAGGTTGGGGGGTGTGGTTAATGGAGCAATTGTGGGGTTTTTTTGTTGTTGTTTTGACTTGTTTGGCTTAAGGATGTCTTGTGACCGTGTGAGATGTGTAGAAAGCTTTATGCCTGAGCTTAGTCATTTATTTCTTGGTTTCTTGTGCTTTTGAGTTTTTGTGTTAATGAAGTCACCTCAGCAGGAATGTTTTTAGTAACATGAATGGCTACTATTCAGAGTATTGAAATAAAAGAGGTGCATTTAACTTTGCTTTAAAGTCAAGTGTTCAAGGTTTTCTTTGGACAGCTCCCAAGGTAGAGATGGAAGATTCTAGATGCTATTTAAAGAAAAAGATCAGGGCTGTGTGCAGTGCCCATACCTGTAATCCCACCACTTTGGGAGGTGGAGGCTAGAGGATTGCCTGAGCCCAGGGGTTCAAGACCAGCTTGGACAACTTGGTGAGACCTCATCTTTACAATAAATTAAAAAATTAGACAGATGTAGTGGCATATGCAGCTACTTGGAAAGCTGAGAAGGAAGGATCACCTGAACCCAGCAGGTCAAGGCTGTGATAGCTATGAGTGTACCACTGCACTCCAGCTTGGGAGACAGAATGAGACTTCGACTCAAAAGAAAGAAAAAAAGGAAAGAAAAAAAAATCAGGAAAGCTTTACTTTTCTTTGGTCTTATTGAATGTTTTGTTTTAACTATGTCCATCCTTGTCAATGTCTTCATGGCCTTTGCTCCTTATATTTTTGTTCTGTCTCTCATTTTTTCCAAGTAGATGTAGTTTTTATCCACAAGGAAACAATTCTTGATACCACACAGTAACCACTTATTAAATATTTCTTGAATAAGTTCATGTAATTACAGACCAGAGATGAGTCAATCTATTTGCTATTTGGGATTGTTCGGTTGCCAAGTCTATAAGCAGTGGTGGTCTCTGGAAGGACAGTGTGTGTCGTGACTGAAACTTTCCTTTGTCTCTCTCGGGTGTGGCAGGTCTGGCAGACCCATCTGCATTAACACAAGCGGTTGCTGCCTACCAAGGCTGTCATTTTATAGGCATGCCTGAATGTGAGGTAAAGTAATCAGCTCAGTTTTTTGCAATAATTTCCTTTCTTTTTTGTGCTTTGCCCCTTTGTGGATTTGAATATATGCCCCTCCTTTGCCACTGATGTATTGGACCCACTGAATAAGCCGCTTGGCTTTTAAATTCCCACTGTAGAATCATAGGCTCTTAGGCTCTTCAGTGTCAATAAAATTGTGTTTTCACACACTCCTAAGGAGTTCTGGGATTCAGAGGAAGTGTCCCATGTTTTCTGGGTGGGGGCAGAAAGGTTGAAAAAGCTGAACAAGAAGCCTCTGCAAGTTCACCCCCAGACAGAACACCCTCATACTCATGTTTTATGCATTGTGGGCTTAGGGAAAAAATTCATTCAGTTTAAAAAAATGAAAACCACTGGTCTGTTTTGCTTCTTGCCTCAGGAATTTCTTCTCTCTATGACAGGTGGTTGTTCAGACTGTAGGCAAAAAAAGGGGGTGAGGAGAATAATAAAAGAATGATGGGCATCTTTTCAGAATTAACTAGAGGTGTAAATTGTAAAATATTCTGCAAAACAGCCACTCTGCAGTACCTTCATGGGTACCTTGTGGATAAAACCTGTGTGTCCTGCTGTGTCTTTCATAGGTACTCCTGGCCCAGTGTGTGGTCTATTTTGCCAGAGCCCCAAAGTCCATTGAGGTATACAGCGCCTACAACAATGTCAAAGCCTGCCTGCGGAACCACCAGGGGCCACTGCCCCCTGTGCCCTTGCACCTGAGGAATGCACCGACCAGGCTGATGAAGGATTTAGGTTATGGCAAAGGCTACAAGTATAACCCCATGTACAGCGAGCCTGTAGATCAGGAGTATCTGCCTGAAGAGTTGAGAGGAGTTGATTTCTTCAAGCAGAGGCGGTGTTGACTTTCAGGCTAGGACAGCAGAAGGATGTTTGTTTTTTAGGGAGAACAGAGAAAGAGTAACTGGATTGTGAAGTTGGTTGCCTGTTGGAAATTAAAACAGACAAACATTTTGTGCCAGAAATTTAAGAGTTCCTGTAGGTGGAGGCGCAGTTACTTCAACTAAATGTGTACCATTGAAATTGTGTTCATTTGCACTCTGTGCAATGGTTATGCTTATGAAAATATCTGGCAGCTTTGTGCAATGAATTAATGTTATAAGGAATTATCTATTTTGTCATAGTATTTAAGTCATAATGTCATTTCAGAATTCAGTTCTGTAGGTTTTTTTTTTCTTTAAAAAATGTATATTCTGGGTAGTTTCAATTGGTAAAAAAATGTAATTGTGATTTAATACTGCATAGTGTTTTGGGTATTTTTTTTATATGCAAAGGTCTTATGAACCAATAAAACTATTTCAAAGTACTCTGCAGTTCTTTCATGTTTCTCCTGCCTGGTGTAGGTTCTAGCATCATCACTGCTGCACTTGGAAAATGGATATACTATGAAAGGGAATTCATCATAGGTGAGGGGAACTTTGCATAGAATTCACTGTATCTTTTTGAAATTAATTTTAATCTTTTTAAAGGAATACATGCACGCAGTTTTAAATGGCTGGTAAGAAGACTCCAGTTGTCCCCTGGTCCATTTCTCCTCACTTCTCCAAGTTTCTTCTTACAGTTCCACATTTCTAAATAGTAATTTCTGTTTTACTTTCTGTGCTTCCTGTAGTTAAGCATGCCACTCTCCCCACTCAGCTTGGTGTTCTTTGTAGCTACTGCTAATTTTTTTTTTCCAGTATCTTTAGGGGGTACAAATAGTTTTCAGTTACATGGATTTATTGTATAGCAGTGAAGAAGTCTGGGCTTTAAGTGTACCCACCATTCCTACTGTGCACACTGTGCCCAATAGGGAATTTTTTTGTCCCTGCCTCCCTTTACCATCTTCCCCCTCTGAGTCTCCAATGTCCATTAGACCATCTGTATGCCTTTATAGATTCTTAGTTTCACTCTCACTTATAAGTGAGAACATGCAGTGTTTGGTTTTCTGTTCCTGAGTTAGTTCACTTAGGATGATGTTCTCCCATTCTATCATAGGTGCTGCAGAAGACTTTTCATTCCTTTTTATGGCTGAATAGTATTCCATGATATATATACACATTTTTAAATCCAGTGATCACCTGGTGGGCATTTAGGTTGATTCCTGGTTTTTGCAATTGTGAATTGTGCTGTGATAAACTTGTGAATGCAGGTGTCATTTTTTTATAACCTCTGTTCCTTTGAGTAGATACCACATAGTGGAATTTCTGGATCAAATGGTAGATCTATTTTTAGTTCTTCGAGAAATCTCCATGCTGATTTCCATAGAGGTTGTACTGATTTGCATTCCCACCAACAATGTATAAGTAAGTGTTCCCTTCTCACCACATCCATGCCAACATCTGTTGTTTGTTGATTTATTAATAATGGCCATTCTGACTGGTGTAAAGTAGTATCTTATGGATTTAATTTGTCTTTCCCTGATTATGAGTGATGTTGAACATTTTTTCATATGTTTGTTGACCATCTGTATATTTTCTTTTGAGAGATGTCTGTTCATATCATTTGCCCACTTTTTAATGGGGTCATTTCCTCTTTTCTTGCAGAGTTCTTTGTAGATTCTGGATATCAGTCCTTTGTCAGATGTATAGTTTGCAAATATTTTCTCCCATTCTCTAGGTTTCCTGTTTGTTGATTATTTCTTTTGCTGTGCAGAAGCTTTTTAGTTTAATTAAGTCCTACTTATTTATTATTTTGTTGTTGCATTTGCTTTTGGGGTTTTAGCTATAAATTCTTTGCCTAGGCCAATGTCCAGAAGAATTTTTCTTACATTTTCTTCTAGGAATTTTATGGTTTCAGGTCTGGCATTTAAGTCTTTAATCCATCTTGAGTTAATTTTTGTATCTGGTGAGAGGTAGAGGGATCAAATTTCATTTTTCTGCAGGTAGCTATCCAACTTGCCCAGTACTGTTTGTTGATAGGGTGTCCTTTCCCTGGTGTATATTTTTGTGCTTTGCTGAAGATCAATTGATTGTAGGTATTTGGGTTTATTTCTATATTCTCTATTCTGTTCCATTGGTCATGTGTCCATTCTACTAGTACCATGCTCTTTTGGTTACTGCAACCTTGTATAATTTGAAGTCAGATAATGTGATACCTCCAGCTTTGTTCTTTTTGCTTAGGATCACTTTGGCTATTCTGGCTTTTTTGATTCCATATGAATTTTAGGTTTTTTTTTTTTCTAATTCTGTGAAAAATGACATTGATAGGGATTGCATTGAATCTGTAGATTACTTTGAGTAATATCATTTTAACAATGTTGATTCTTCCAATTCATAAGTATGGGATGTTTTTCCATTTGTTTCCTCTATAGTCACTTTCATCAGTGTTGTATAGTTCTCCTACACAGAGATCTTTCACCTTCTTGGTTAAATATATTCCTAGTTATTTTAGCTTTTTGGATGCTATTATAAATGGAATTGAGATTGATTCTCAGCTTGGTCACTATTGGTATATAACAGTACTACTTATTTGTGTGTTTATTTTATATCCTGAGGCTTTGCTAAATTTATTTGTTAAATCCAGGAGTCTTTTGGAGGAGTCTTTAGGATTCTCTGGATATAAGATATTGTCGCCATACCCAGATAGTTTGATTTCTTCTTTTCCAGTTTGGATGCCTTTTATTTCTTTATCTTGCCTAATTGCTCTGGCTAGGACTTCCTACTATCTTAAATAGAGATGGTGAAAGTGGGCATCCTTACATACCTAGATAGTTTGATTTCTTCTTTTCCAATTTGGATACCCTTTATTTCTTTATCTTGCCTGATTGCTCTGGCTAGGACTTCCAGTACTATCTTGACTAGGAATGGTGAAAGTGGGCATCCTTGCCTTGTTCAGTTCTGAAAGGGGATGCATTCAACTTTTCTCTGTTCAGGGTAACATTGGCTGTGGGTTTATCATAAGTGGCTTTATTATTTTGAAGAATTTTTTTATGCTTTGCTAAAGATTTTCGTTATGACAGGGTGCTGGATTTTATCAAATGCTTTTTCTGCATCTATTGAAATATTATATACTTTTTGTTTTTAATTCCATTTATGTGGTGGATTACATTTATTGACTTGTATATATTGAACCATCCTTGCATCCCTGGGATAAAACCCACTTGATCGTGGTAGACTTTTTCCTTTTTTTAATGTGCTGTTGAGTTCAGCTTGCTAATATTTTGTTGAGGGTTTTTGCATCTGTGTTCATCAAGGATAGTGGTTTGTAATTTTCTTTTGTGTGTGTGTTTTTTCCTGATTTTGGCATTAGAGTGATACTGGCTCCATAGAATGAGTTAGGGAGAACTCCCTCTTCAGTCTTGTGGAATAACTTCAGTAAAATTGGTATCAGTTTTTTTTTGAAAGTCTGGTAGAATTCAGCTGTGAATCCATCAGGCCCTTGACTACTTTTGTCGGACGTCTTTTAATTACTGTTTAAATATCACTGTTATCATTAGTTTGCTCAGGATTTCTATTCCTGATTCAAGGTTGGGGAGGGATGTGTTTCCAAAAATTTATCCATTTCCTCTAGATTGCTTATCTTGTTTGCATAGAATTGTTCATAGTAATCTCGAGTGATCTTTAGTATTTCCATGGTATTTTCATTTCTGATTGAGGTAATTTGAATCTTCTCTTTATTTCTTCATTAATCTAGCTAGTGGTCTGTCAATGTTGTTTATCTTTTCAAAGAGCCAACTTTTTGTTTCATTGTTCCTTTGTATTTTTTTTTTTTGGTTTCAATTTTCATTTAATTGTGCTCTGATCTTCATTATTTATTTTCTTCTGCTAGTATGGGGTTTGGTTTTTCATGTTTTTCTAGTTCCTTGAGGTATGACATTAAGTTGTCAAAAAGTGATCTTTTCAGTCTTTTTTTTTTGCGTTGGAGTCTCACTCTGTCACCCAGACTGGAGTGCAGTGGCCCCTCCCAGCCACCGCAGCCGTGACCTGCTGGGCTCCTGCGATCCTTCCGCCTCAGCCTTCCAAGTAGCCGGGAACTACAGGCGCATGCTACCATGCCCAGCTAATTTTTTGATTTATTGTAGAGATGAGGTCTTGCCAAGTTGCCCAGGTGGGTCTCGAACCCACGGGCTCAGGCAGTCCACTCACCTCAGCCTCCCAAAGTGCTGGCATTACAGGCTGAGCCACCGAGCCCAGCTTCAGTCTTCTTAATGTAAGCCTTAAGCACTATAAATTTTCCTCTGAGCATAGCTTTGGCTCTGTCCCAGAAGTCTTGATAACTTGTGTCATTGCCATTCATATCCGAGAATTTTTAAATTTCCATGTTGATTGCATTGTTGACCCAAAGGTCATTGAAGAGCAAATTGCTTAATTTCTATGCATTTGATTGGTTTTAAGAGTTATTGGAGTTAATTTCTTATTTTATTCCACTGATTTGAGAATGTGCCTGATATGATTTTCTTTGTTTTTTTTTGAGTTGGAGTCTCACTCTGTCACCCAGACTGGAGTGCAGTGGCCGCTCCTAGCCACTGCAGCCTTGACCCACTGGGCTCTGGCAATCCTTCCACCTCAGCCTTACAAGTAGCCGGAATTACAGGCATGCACTACCATGCCCGGCTGATTTTTTGATTTATTGTAGAGATGAGGTCTCGCCAAGTTGCCCAGGCGGGTCTCGAACCCGCGAGCTCAGGCAGTCCACTCATCTCAGCTCCCAAAGCGCAGGATTACAGGCTGAGCCACCGAGCCTGGCTGATTTCCTTTTTTTAAATTTATTGAGACTTGATTGGTAGCCTGTCATATGGTCTATCTTCCCTAGATGAGTCTTTCTTTTCCAGAAGTCCAGCTTGTTGTTTTTATTTGTTTTTAAGTAACTACCTCTTTGGAGAATTCCATGTGCTAATGAGAAAAATGTGTATTCTTTCACTTTTGAGTAAAGTGTTCTGCACATGTCTGTTAGTTTCGTTTACTCTAGGGTCCATTTTAATTCCAATATTTCTTTGTTGATTTTCTGCCTTGATAATCCGTCTATTGTCAGTGGAGTGTTGGCTGGCTCTTTCTCTTTTCTTAGGTCTAGTAGAATTTGTTTTATAAAGCTGGGAGCTCTGTTGTTTGATACATATATATTTTAAATTGTTAGATCTTCTTGTTGGATTATAATAGCCATCTTTGCCTTTTTTTTAAATTTTGTTAATTTAAAGTCTGTTTTATCTGATCTGAGAATGGCTACTCCTGCTTGTTTTGGCTTTCCATTTGCGTGGAATGTATTATTTGATCCCTTTACCTTGAGTCTATAAGAAGTCTATAAGAATCTCTGTTAAGTGGGTCTCTTGATAGCAGCAGATATTTGGATTGTGATTTTTGTTGTCGTTTTTATTAATTCTGCCAAACTGTTTCTTTTAAGTGAGGCATTGAGACCACTGACATTCAGGGTTAATAATTATATGTAAAGTACTATTCCGTTAGTGCTTTACAAGCCTTTGTTTTGGTGTTCTATAAGCCCTGTGAGCTTTATGATTTCTAGTTTTTTTCTACTTGTGTATTTTGACTTTTTGTTTCAATGTTTAAAACTCTTGAGTATTTCTTGTAATCTAGTGGTGACAAATTCCATTAGTGTTTGCTTGTCAGAGAAAGACTTCATTTCTCCTTCATTAGTGAAACTTGGTTTTATACAATACAAAGTTTTTGACTGTTAATTCTGTTTGAGGAGATTAAAGATAGGGCCCCATCCCTTCTGGCTTGTAGGGTTTCTGCTGAGAAGTCTGCTGTAGTCTGATAGGTTTACCTTTGGAAGTTATTTGATGTTTTTGATGTTTTGTCTCACTACTCATAGAATTCTTTCACATTAACTTCGCATAACCCAATGACTGTATACCTTGGGGATGACCTTTCTGCAGTGAATCTTTCAGGGGTTCTTTGGGCTTCTTCTATCTGGATGTTTAAATCTGTGACAAGGCCAGGAAAATTTACCTCAATTCTCCCAAGGTTTTCTAAACCTGTGGCTTTCTCTTCTACTTCAAGAATACCTGATTCCTAGGTTTGGCCATTTTACTGACGCCGAAATCCTTTCATTGGTGCCGTGACTTGAATCGGGTGCTCTCCTGCCCTTGTGCAGGCTTATCCCCATAGGTGGGATCCCAGACACAGCGCCGGTGGCCACTCCAGCCCTCCTGGACTTTCCCCACTGTTTTGAACGCATGAGCTGCATCCACCAGCAATGGTTGGATAGGTGAGTTCCCCAGACACGGAAGCTTGCCTGGGACCCCCCGAGGAAACTGACTGTTGATCATCCGGCAGTCCCTCTGGACCCTGGGTGAGGAGGAACACTCCCCGCCTTGGCCTTCACGGCCACAGCGGACCCTGAAGGCTTCCTCTTCTCCTTTTCTCTCTCAAACCCTAAAAAACTCCTACAGCTGCCAAGCTACAGCTAAAGGCCCTTTCCTCCTCTTCATTTCTTTCAAACCTTAAAATTCCCACGGCTTCCGGGCTGCAGCAGGCCACTTGGGTCCCACGTCTGCTAGCCCACAGCAGATCTCGTAGAACTCTCTCTTTCTCTCTCCCCCCCCCCCCCAAGGAATCCCACGGCTGTCGGGCTGCAGTGGACCCCGGGGGTCCCACGTCTGCTGGCCCACAGTGGATTCTGAAGGACTCCTATATCTGTGGGGCAACAGTAAACCTCAGAGGTTTCACATCTATTGCCTCACAGTAAGCCCTATTCAACCAGCAGGAATCTCGAACACGATCCCACCCGCCGCCCGGTCAAGTGCAATCTGTCTGGTTCAAAAATCCTTGCACAAGGTGCCTTGACCCCCTCGGTTCTCCACGAGAACTCTGGTTGTGCCAAACCTCTGTGACGACAGACTTTACCAAAGCCACACTTCTGGATAGCCGACTCTTCGGTGGACTCCCCGTTTAGTCCACCTGTCCCACCATGGGAGCCTCATCATCCCTGCTGGCCGATTCCCCTCTTAAATGCCTCTTAAATAATCTCACTACACTTTCTCTCTCCCCAATATCAAACCCAAATGCCTAATTCGCCTCTGCACACAGGACTGGTCAACATATCCCTTAGACAACCAAAATCAGTGGCCCCCTCAGGAGTCCCTCAATCCTGATATCATCTGGGACTTACATAATTTCTGTGAGCATTCAAAATGGTTGGCAGAGATTCCCCTTCCCTCCCCATCCCACTCACGCCGCCACCTCCCTCCTCTATTTCTAACTTCAACCCAGCAGATAAACCACCTATAGTCTGCTTTTGCTATTTCACTCTCCATCAGTTTCTCCTCCTTCTCACCCTCCACCTTTACCTGGGAAGGAAGGGCTGGCGTCTCCAGCCAGGTCACCTGACCCATCTCCAGTCTTTCTCTTTTGTCTTTGGAGGAGGGGCCGGTGCCAAAGGCCACGGTGCCTGACCCCAACCTCTAGCCTTCTCACCTCCCTCCCCTCACTGCTTGATAACTCCCTGGTGGCAGCTGCAACAAGTCACCACCCCCACATGTACTTAAAAAACCCATTCAAGTTTCCACATGGCTTAATAGGTCTCTTCTCAAGGGGGTGACTGGGACAAAAGGATGTTAAAGAATTTCTTCTTTGTTGTTTTCTTATGATAAATTTCTCTCAAGTTATATCTAAACTGGGACTATATCAACCTTCCCAGACAAAAATAAAGAGATCATGTAAATGAATCCTGTTAACTAACTACAAAAGGTGTTAATAAACAGGCTAACTAGGACAGAATAAAAGAGGTTTTTCAAAAACCAAATAAAAATCCAGCAATGTTTCTAAGTCACCTCTCTGAGATATTGCAGCAGTTTACTAATGTTAATTTAAACTCTGTGAAGGGACAAACTCTTTTGGCTATATATTTTATCTCCCAGTCAGCACCAGGTATTAGGCGCAAACTCCAAAAAATTTAAAAAGAGCCCACAAACCCCTCAGTTGGAGCTATTGGACATTGGCCTTTAAAATCTTTAACAACCAAGAGGAGGAAAAAATACAGGACCACCAACATAAGCAGAAAGCACTTCAGCTTTTATCTACCACTTTAGCAGAAAAAGCCACCACTGATAATCTTCCACCCCAGAAGGTCAATAGCAGAAGGGGTACACAGCCCCCTTCCCAGGTTTGTTTCTGATGCCGTCAAAATGGGCATATGGTCAAAGACTGTCAAGCCCTGCCCACCAGCAAAACCCTGTCCCAAATGCAAACAGCATGGACATTGAGTTCATGATTGCCTCATTCGCCCAGAAGGAGGAGAGCACATGGCCCAGAGGCTTGCTGCAATTAAGGGATACCAGGGATCTTACACAATCTCAGAAGGGGATCTCTTGGGCTTGCTCCAGTCAGATTGACTCGCCCCTAACTTGGTAGCCCCAATGTCTTCGGAACAAACTTAAACCAACCGAGCCTAGGGTGGAAATATCAGTAGCTGGCGGGGTTATATCATTTGTTATTAATACGAGGGCTACATGCTCAGCTCTACTTAAATTTCCTGGTCCACTCCTTCCTTCACCCCTTCTGGTTGTGGGGGCACAGGGCATTATATCCAGGCCCCTCACTACACCATTACTTCCATGTGTTCTGGGAGATAAAATATCTCAACACTCTTTCCTTATTATGCCAATGTGTTCAGCTCCATTATTGAAAAGGGACATTATGACAAAAAATAAAACTCATATTATTCTTTACCCTGAGCCTTCACCACTGTGCTTTTTGGGTGCCTTTGTATAACTTTAGATTCCCCTAATAGTTCTACGTTGTATTCTATCTAAGCCCTTCCACTGCATATAAACTTACTGCTTTGGTTAAAGCTCTGAGGTTAGGAAAAATGTAAAAAAAGTTGTTGGTGTAAGGTATGTTTTTAGTAAGAAAGGATAAAGGAAAGATAAATAATTGTATAGGAAAGAATATTGTATGATACATTTTTGTTCTATAATAAAATGGCTGGTTAAAGAAAGTATAGAACAAAAATAGAAGGTTTAAGCATGTCAAAAAATGGTATGAGTTTATCAAACATGGTAGGTGAAAGTTTGTGAAAAGAAGTAAAAGGAATTCTATAAACACTCAGGCTTCAAAAAATTTCCATAAATTTACCATTAATATCAATTACATTAATGCTAGGCCAACATGCTACTCAAACACCAGAACATGAGCTTCTTAATTAACAATCTCCAAAAAAAAAAAAAAAATTTTTTTTCTCCTTTAAACAACATTAGCCCTCCCCCCACTGTCTTTGTTACAAAAGAGCGAGGTTTTTTTCTTTTCAAAATCGCTGGACTATCATTTTGGCTAAATAAGTAACTTTTACAATAACTACTGTGATTTTGTGTTATAACATGCTTTTAACAACTTTGGTACTTAAACTCTTCAAGTTCTTAATTCAGTCTCTAGGGTGAGATAAGCAGCAAGCTCCAAAAACCACACCTACCCCACCCTCTTCTAAATTGCCTAAAGGCCAGGTAAACTGATTTCACTAACAACACTGCCAAATGGCTCACGAACTTTAAAATCTCCTCCCAGGCACAAGGCTTACTCTCCAACATAGGGTGAGTGGCAAAATAACCTGAGCTTCACGCTCTAACATGTCAATTGTTGTAGAAGTATGTCAGGCCTATTATAAAGACAAAGGAAGCTGTTTCCTCTTGCCAGTGTTTCCCTGTTCTAAATTCTCAATTTAAGCTCTAACCTAACTACATGTCTCTAATGTTTTCAATCTTTCTATCAAAGTGGCTATATTTCCTTGTTAAAATACAACTATAGATAATTTACAAAAAAATATTTCAACTTATGTTAATGAATACATACAATTTACGGAACTTTCACTTTTCCAACATTGTTTTTTGGGACAATCACTCTTTTCATCATCGTTTGCTTAATAATCTTTGCCTGTGCTCTCACTTGATGTTTTATTAGATCCAAATAGCACTTGCTTAAGGTTCTGCCATTTCCTGTTCATGTCCTTAAAAATAAATAGGTAAAAACATTGCTATGGCCCCATCTCAGCAAAAAGTAGATACAAAAAAATGATCTTCGCCCCATTTCCCAGGATTATAAAAATATTTCCAAGAGCAGGAATAAAAAAAAAATAAAAGGTACGTATAAAAACCTAGGAAAAACTTAGCTTATTCTTAGTCTTTTGACCTCAGTGTAGCGATTAACAAGCATTCAGACATTCTATTGAAGGACAAACAGCAGCATTGATACTGCCTCAATGTCCCATACCTCTTATGGGCAGGGACATTGTAGCCAAATTCCAGGCGTTCATCACCTTTAACCCAAATTACAGCCCTTAACAACCCATCTCCCACAACTTTTTGGCCCTCCTAACTACTAACAATTCCCCAACTGACTCACTTCCTCCTTTACACCCTTCTATAATAAATCCTCAGATATGAGACATAAACTCCCCCTCCTTCTTGTCCAGACTCACCACCTATCCAAATCCAAATCCAAACAAACATCCTGGATTCAGCTCAAAAAAACTTGTAAACCTTGGCCCCTTTCCTTTCTTGGCTTAATTGCCATCCTCCTTTCTATATTACTTACTTGGTCAACACCTACAAATCGGCCATCCACAGCCAAAGCTTTGTTGGCTATTACATACCTCCTCATCATAACTAGCTTCATTCTTATTAAGTGTCTTTTATAAAAATTCACCCCTTACAGCACTATGTTCATCAGCCTAACCCTCCTTCCCCTATTAATTTTAACCCACCTCAACTGTGAAACAACTCCACTCGTCCCACCATTTTGCTGGAGATCCTTTATAGAGGAGTCCTGGACTTCTAAAAACCACTCGTATACCCAACGTCTGGCCACAGCAGACTGCCAGCCATATGGCTGCCAGTCTTGAGTTTCTATCCCCATCTCTCTCTCTTCCATGCGCTCACTTTCTTTAACATGGCACAAAATACCTCAATTCTGCTTTCTTTTTTGACCAAACCCAAGATTACTGTAAACAAAACCCTGAAATTTATGGGGGATGTCCAAAAGTTTCTTGCACGCTCCACTTCGTAAGCATAGAAAGGTTTGACAGTGATAGAGACATTTTTCTTTTCACTTCACAAGGCAGAGACCAATTCTATTTAAACGTCAAACATCTCTGGGATGACGTGGGCAAAAGGGATGATAGGCAAAGTATACAACGGAATCCTTGACTCCACCCCAGCAGGAACCATCAAAATTTACCGCACCTATGTCCGAATTCAGCCAAATATCCCAAACCTAGCCCCTAAAATAACAAAACAAGAGGTCTCAAATCAAAACCTCAACCTCCAATTACTCAATAGTTATCAACCTGTCCCAGTAGAGGAGTCAACACCTCGTCCCTAAACATCACTTAACTCTTCTTTTAGATATGTTCTCCTCCAGGTTCTCTATTTACCTCCACAGTCTACTCCAAGACAGCTGGTTACTACCGCCCTCGTGCCTACTGGAGGGCTGGCCAGAACAAGTCGCCATTCTACATTTACAAGGAACTTTCCTGAAACTCTCACCTTCAGAAATCTTCACCTTCAGCGCCTATCTCTGGACCCTGTTCTGGCTGGTTTTGTACCCTTTCACCACCATTCCCTACAACGCCCCCGGCCAGCAGGAAGCAGCCTGAAAGAATAACGATGCCCCTCCCCAAAGAAACAGAAAAGGTGGGAATGAAGGGTACAGGAAACAGCCAGAGGGGTGGCTCCCAAAATGGTGCCAAACATGGTAAAGCCACACTAGACAACAAAGGCCCTAGGTTCCGGCTTCTTCATGCACGATTTCCCTAGTGCTTGCTTTTTCTCGGTTACAGACCCTCTCTGTAACAGCCCCTTTAATAAATCTCTTGGTCTCGGCCAGGTGCAGAGTCATTACTGGCGCTGAAATCCTTTCAGTAACACTGTTGTGTTGTGCAGAGGGTTCACAAAAGAGTTTATATGCGGAGTGAAAGGTTGTGAGGGCAACAAGTCCCACTCAGCTCTCTACCTTAGCCTCAGGCAGTCTGAATTTAGAATGTAAAAGTGTGACAGCGGCACGTCTTCTCACAGAGCCCATCCCAGCCCCGAACTTGAGGCAAATGGCAGCGTCAGGTCTTCCTGTTCCCTACCAGAAAGCAGCTGTCAACAAGGGTTGAGTCTATTGTCAGTGGAGTGTTGAAGTCTCCCACTATTACTGTGTGGCTCTTTCTCTTTTCTTAGGTCTAGTAGAATTTGTTTTATAAAGCTGGGAGCTGGAAATGGTAGCTGGAGTTTTTGTTTTGTTTTGTTTTGTTTCTGGTCCCTGCTCCATGTGGGTTTTGGGAGAGCACGGCTATGGAGGCAGGTTTCTGTGAGGCACTAGAGTCCTGTGAGGCTCAGGGCTCCTTCAAAGTCCATGGCAGGAGCGCAGAACTCCTGAACTCCCTCACACACTTTTCCCGCTGCGTCCAGAGGCTGCTTGGTCATTTGTGCAGTGATTCAGGTAAGTCTGGCTAGTTCCAACCCAGGCTTGTAGATTTTTCTTTTCTCTGCACTCTGTTGATCTTGTTGCTTCTCTGCTGAGTCATGGGGTGTACTGCTGGTCTCCGTCCTTTCTGAAAACTGAAGAACTTTCTCTATTTTGGTTCATTCCATGGGAGAAACACACTGTAGCTACTTCTTGTTGGCAATCTTAATCTTATCTCCCCCACTGCTGACTCTTGTCATATTCCTTATTGCCATTTTGTGCACATGTTCACAGGGACGATCCCGTCAGGTAGTCGGTTGATTCTATTTTCCCTCTTGGTATAGTCCCTCCTGGGGTCCCCTTGCCACATCTGGAATAGCTGCCAGCTGTCATCCTAGGACTTCCTCTTCCTTTCTCCTGAGCAAGTGAGATTTCCTGTTCTAGATGCTCTGTTCTGCCTTCCTATTTTATTCTACTGTGTTGGTGCAACAGCCTCTAGGATTGTCCTCAGTCTGGAGAAACAGTGCACTGCAGAGGTCTTGTCTTGACTTGTGGGTCTCCCCACCTCAGGCTGACCTGGTTGTGCTGTAGTGTGCAGTTGTCCTCCCCAGAGTCTTCCTTCATCACTTCTATCTGCATCACCTCTTCTGATAGCAGGATGCTGCACTTTTTCTTTCCCACTATGGTGGCATGCATCCTCTAGTAGCTTTGTGGAGAAAGGATATGTGGGAAGGGAACATTTTTTGACCTTGAGAGGTTGAAAATGCTTTCATTCTATGTCCAGACTTACCTGATAGTTTGGGAACAAATTATAGGCCAGCAATTATTAGTCCATTGTCTTCCACTTTACTATGTTGCTGTGGAGAAGTTTGAAGGCATCCTGACTCGTGATCCTTTGTTTGTAACTTCTGCAAACTTATAGATACCTTTGTTCCTGGTGTTCTGAAAGTTAGCAGCAGGTTTTCTGGGCACTTGGCAGAAACCCTTTCATTCTGGAAGCTCCTATCTTTCAGTTGTGGGGATGTTTCTTGTTTCATTTTGTTTTTCTGTAATTATTGAGTACCTGCTTCATGCTAAGCACTCTTGATGTTGGAAACACATCAGGGAGCAACAGAATGAAAAACCCTGTGTTTATGAAACACAGTAAGAAAAATATGTTAATGTATCAGATAACGGTAAGTGCTGTGCTAAGGAGAAAATAACGAATGAAGAAATGGGCATAGACAGGGTGGGAAGGTGAGGACATAGTTCTAGAATAGCCAGGGCAGGCCTCACCAAGACATCTTTACTAGTATCTCATTAAGAACTTTATAGCCTTGTTTTTTCTTAATTTTGATTCTTTTAAAGCTTTTATTAAAGCATGGAGTCACTGCCAGATAAGTGTGCTTGTGGTGCAACTTGGAGGTGACATTCACTCAGAAACAAGCCTTTTCTATTAGTCATGACCTCCTTGCCCTTGCCTCGTTCCTGAGGGGCTGGGGAGCCCAGTGATGGTAAAGGCACAGGTATGGGGATTTATGCCAGTAAAATACTCAGCACTGTAGCTCAAGCCAACAGATGATTACCTATTTGAGATTATTCATCTTATTAGATGATTATGAATATGCCATGTATAGCAGAAGCTGAAGTACAGTTCCTGCAATAAACCAGCAGGGTTGGGCTGAGCAGCCAACATCCTCCAATGGCAAAATCAAGTTTAAAAGGTATGAAATGGATTGTTGCTTCAATGAATCTTAAGATGCAAAAGCAGAATTCTTTACGTTTTTTGGTTTTTGTTTTGTTTTGTCTTGTTTTGTGTTTTTGAGTTGGCATCTCACTCTGTCGCCCAGACTGGAGTGCAGTGGCATGCTCCCAGCCACCGCGGCCTCAACCTGCTGGGTTCCGGCGATCCTTCCGCCTCAGCCTTCCAGGTAGCTGGAACTACATGCGCATGCTACCATGCCCGGCTAATTTTTGATTTATTGTAGAGATGAGGTCTCGCCAAGTTGCCTGGGCGGGTCTCGAACCCGCGGGCTCAGGCAATCCACTCACCTCAGCCTCCCAAAGCGCGGGATTACAGCCTGAGCCACCGAGCCCAGCCCTTTAAGTTTTTTAAAGCAGATTTTCACTACCTGAAATGTAGCACACACCACAGTAAGCACGAGAGTGAAAGTACATTAGCTGAAACCTAGGAAAAACGAAGTAAAAACCAGAGTTTCTGTGTGAGGGAGTCAGATCTTTTGCCTGTTTATAGTAGTCACCAGTTGGGGGCACTGCTTTCATATGAAGCCATTTAGCTATTATAAGTGATGTAGTGATTCTAAAAAAGCAATATAGTCACCAAACATGGTTTATTCCTATGTTCCAAGTGTATTTTATAATCTTGTTTACCCTCATACAGCTACACTTGAATATAATAACAGTAAGAAAAACAAGAATGACTTACGGACACTTGTTCCAACTGGTACAGTAAGAATAGCTGTTACGCGTCTTTTCCAGATACAGATCTTCACTCCTGAACATTGTTATTAGTTAATTCCAAGTAAGAACCTATCTTTTGATAGTGATATCACAAAGTATAAGTTCCTATACTTCCATATAAACACCATGGATATCTTCTTATCTGTTACAAATTAGCATTTGTATAGTGACTACAGTTTAAAAGTTCTCTAGTAGATATTCATAGATGCAATTGTGGAAGCCAAGCAGAAGTAAATTTATTTTAGTAGTGGGATTAACAAATATTCATAAAAGCAATTACCTTAAAGCTAAATATTCTGAAGCACTTGACCTTCTCATTAAAACCAAGGAAGGAGTGGATTGCCTGAGCCCGCGGGTTTGAGACCTGCCTGGGCAACTTGGCGAGACCGCATCTCTACAATAAATCAAAAAATTAGCTGGGCGTGGTAGCGTGTGCCTGTAGTTCTGGCTACTTGGAAAGCTGAGGCGGAAGGATCTCCGGAGCCCAGCAGGTGGAGGCTGCGGTGGCCAGGAGCAGCCACTGCACTTTAGTCTGGGTGACAGAGTGAGACTCCAACTCAAAAAAAAAAAAAAAAAACCAAGGAAGAAGAAATGGACACTTGCTGTCCCATTGCATCCATGAAGCTGAGGTCAGTTAGGCCCAGGAGGATGCAGCTGACCCTCTCAGCGGGGCCACTGAGAAACATTTAATCAAGGACCACAAGTATTACAGAGGTGTGGGAAGGGTGTGGGGGGTCAACACGAGGTGGGAAGCAGTTCCCCCCTCAAAGTCTGGAGAGCAGGGGAGATCCCCCAGTGCCTTCAGACAAGAATTATCCTTGAAGAGAGGTGATGGACTCAGCAGCAGCAGCGTGTCTGGAGCTGGACAGTGGGGGTGGAAGAAGGACACAAAGAGTCTGACTTCTCTCCTGCCTACTGATCTCCTGCCAGCCAGCCATTGGCAGGACCAACCACAAGTTTCCCTGGTTAAGAAGCAGGGTGAGACAGGTAGACAACACCCAATGCAGAAACCTCTGAAATAAAAAATACAACTAGTATATTTTAGAAGAAACAGTTCTTTCTACCTTGAGAACCAAAGAGAATAAACAGCTAATACGATAGTCCAGTAAAGGGTCACATGGAAAATTGTAAGCTTCTGGACTACTAATGATAATCAGAAAACATACCAATAAAAAATTCTATTGTCAATAGCAGCCTAGAAATAAATTTAATAGTAACTGAGGAACAGGACTTACGTGAAGAGAATATACCAAACATTTTGTTTCAATGATGAAAAGAAAACTTGAACAAAAGTAGAGAGAAGCCATTTTCCTAAACAGACTATCGTTTATTTTTACATTTCCATCATGCTTGGCATAGAGAATGTGATCAGAACATATTTGTTAATGACAAAATGGGTAGATAAATAAACTTTCCTCAGATGTTTATGTAGACATCTTAAAATAGAAGTCTGTCCTTGATGTCTCTGTCCACCAGGAGACAGGCTTCAGCCAGGAGTGAATGAGAGAATAGTTAAGTTCCTGCTAGGGCTTCTAGCCAAGATAGTTTCCACATTTGTCATTAACCTGATAGATTAGTAAACAGTTTTAAAGTAGAGCTTTTTTGTCTTTTTGCTTCATTACAAAAAGGAACAGTAGGGGATACAAAAAAAAACAAACCAGAAAAATATAATAAAATCGACGTTAACATTTCCCCTCAGTGATAACCACTCTAAACATTTTAGTATATCCTTTGGGTATTTATTCCAATGAGTGTGGTGTGTGTGTGTGTGTGTGTGTGTGTGTGTGTGTGTGTGTGTGTAAATTGAAAACCTCCATCACCTGTTTCATAGCTTGCTTTTTCTCCCCTCCTCACGTGGTTTTCTACAGCCTGATTATTCTTTTAGCGTGTGACTTTTCCCGGCTGTGCAAGAAGCCCCCAGGAGCCTGTGCCCATTGTGTGCTGCACACCACCAGCAATGCCGTCCATGTGAGGTAGGATACAACAGACGCCCAAGAACTAGATTTGTAAGAAGAATCAGAGCCTCATACCACCCCTCTTCCCTCTCTGCCTCCAGCCCCCAAGGTCCTCTTCAGTTCTGGCCCACTGTGCAGGGGGAGGCATGCATCCCAGGATTCTATCTGCTGAATCAAGGTTGTCACCTTTATTTTTTCACTTTCCTCATCTGTAAAATGGGATTAAAAGATTTCTTAATTGCAATGGGGATTTCATGATTTAAACTATGGAATTGCTTAGACTAATGCCAGGCACATAGGGCCCATAAAGAGTTAGTTATTACCATGACTCAGGCTTCCTTCCAATCTCAACTCACATCACTTTCTTCGGGAAGCCTTCCCTGAACCCTCAGGTTAGTTCAGCTTCCTGGCCAGCTGTGCCCTCCACAACCCCAGATACAGCTCACAGCTGTTGTCTGCTATCCCAGGCCCCAGGTGGTCATAGGCTAGATGGTCACCCTCTAAATTCCCCCAATGCCAGCCTGCATCCTCTCTCATTTTCTTCTCTGAGGAACCCAGCAAAGCTGGGGAGGCGAGCCTGGGGACAGCGGAGGCTAGCAGTCTTCCAAGCATGCTTGACACTTCATTTTGGCTGGCATCAGTAATTGCAAACATGTATATACAGCCTGCCATATGCCAGGCACCGTGCAAAATGTTTTCCATATGTGATCTCAATTTCCAAATGGCTACATAAGCTGGTACTGTTATTATGTATATTTTATACATAGAAGAGGAGCCTTCTCCCTCCTGTCTCCTCCCCTGTATTTCCTTCTAATGGCAGCTGCTGCTTTTGTTCAGATGTTGAAGTCATCCATACTTGAAATTGCTGCACGGGGTGGGGGATACTGACTGCTACATGGTGGGGCAGGCTGGGTGGTGTCCAGGGGTGCCTGACTGAGGGCAGATGGCGAGCAGGTGGAAATCCAGAGGAAAGGGACTCTAAGTCTCACAAAAATGCTACATGGGCTGGCTGGGCTCTGCAGGAGGCTTGAGCAAGTGGATCTGTGCTCTTTCCTATTTTGATTAACTTTCAGAGTTCAGTGAAAACACACCTTTTTACTCATCTGGCTCTTTGCTGAGAATTAAAACATATGGACTTCATCCTGTAGCCTGCAGTACCCTACCTGCCTCGCCTCCACCTCACTGTTACAGGTAGTCAAGATAAGTACAGTGAAAACTAAATATCTGATCTTGGGCCAAGAATGTGAGGAGTTTTGTGCCAGGTCATGAAGGTCAGAACCATGAGTGAGTCACAAGTATACCATGAGGAGAGCCTCTTGTCACCTGCCCTGGCTGTGCTGTAGTTAAAGCTGACTCTGGAGTTCATGTGGCCATCTGCTTAAGGAACTCGAAAGTACTGGATCTGGTATTTCTTCACTCTGCATGGAAGTTATGCAACTGGCATCCTGAGGCCCTCTCAACTTTTTTCTGAAGCAAAAACTAATTCAGTTGGAATCTAATATTTCATCTATTTTCCATTTTTTGAAATCTTGCCCTAAGAGCAATTAAAAATGTGAAGTCTTCACTTACCATCCAGTTAGCATGAGTTTCTCCTCCTCTGCTCACAGCACAACCAGTGGCTAGGATCACATAGGCTCCATATTTTCTGCCACGGATCATGAGTCTTCTGCAAGCAATCATAGTACTAATCATGTTCACCTCACAACGTAAGGCTCCTGGTAGGATTTCAGCACACACTTGTTTAGCTAACTTTCTCTTCTGGAGAAGACAATGATCTTCAAGAGTAGACCTCTCCCTGTCTCAGACAGGGAGTGTAAGTGTAAACTTTCCCTAACATTTCAGGCAATGGATTAGTAACATCTTGAGGTCATTTTCTGTGCTCTGACTTGCAGGGTGGACTGACTGGTATATTTTAGGATATGGTATGAATTTTCTACTTCTCCACATCCCTTCTGCAATGTCATTGTTTAAGCAATAAACTGATTGCAAATTCTGCTGCACCTTTCCATGACATTCCATTCATCTTTAATGCAGTAGAATTAAATATATATTAAAGTATATAATTAAGCTGGGCTCAGTGGCTCAGCCTGTAATCCCAGCGCTTTGGGAGGCTGAGGTGAGTGGATTGCCTGAGCCTGTGGGTTCGAGACCCGCCTGGGCAACTTGGCAAGACCTCATCTCTACAATAAATAAAAAAAAATCAGCTGGGCGTGGTAGTGCACGCCTGTAGTTCCAGCTACTTGGAAGGCTGAGGCGGAAGGATCTCCAGAGCCCAGCAGGTCAAGGCTGCAGTGGCCAGGAGCGGCCACTGCACTCCAGTCTGGGCGACTGAGTGAGACTCTGACTCAAAAAAAAAAAGTATATAATTAATATACTGAAGGCCGTAAGTCATAAAGCAGATACAAACAAACTCCTTTCCTTATCTCTCTCTCTCTCTCTCTCTCTCTCTCTCTCTCTCTCTCTCTCAAAGACACACACACACACACATTCATATACTTTTTGAGTTGGAGTCTCATTCTGTTGCCCAGATGAGTGCAGTGGCATGCTCATGGCCACTACAGCCTTGACCAGCGGGGCTCAGGTGATCCTTCTGCCTTCCAAGTAACTGGAACCACAGGCATATGCCACCATGCCTGGCTAATTTTGTGATTTATTGTAGAGATGAGATCTGGCCAAGTTGTCCAGGCTGGTCTCGAATCCCTGGACTCAGGTAATTCTCTTGCCTCCGCCTTCCAAAGTGCTGGGATTATAGTCATGAGCACAGCACTCAGCTTCCTTATCTCTTAAAGATAGATGGATTACAGTAATCTCTGAAAGCTCATGCAGTTTAAAGATACGTAGTTACTATCTGTATCATAAAAACCCCTTAAAGGGAATTTCCCATTTTGCTGAGGAGTCATTAATTAAAATGTACATAATTTACATCCTTCCAACAATCTTCAATGTTGGGAAAACTAGAGTTTGAGACAAGGCCATTGTCCAACCTCTAGCTAGTTACTTAACTCGTTCTCAATTTTATCTGCTTTAAAGTGAGGACAACAATGGCTTCTAGGCCCACGTTTTTTTTTTCTTTTTCTGCCAAGACCACTTAACATTGGAAGTTTCTTATGAAAATCAAGTAAGAAATACAAATGAAAATACTGTACCAACTGTCAATAGCTATATAAAATTAAGGCCCTATTATCTTCTGTTTATATATGAAAGTGTTATGAAATATTAGCAATTTTCAGAAGGCATGTTGTAGAAGTCAAAATGTTTGACGTTAGCTTGCTTGACACTGAAACAAGAACAGAATGAACTCCAATGGAAAAGTGGTAACACATCCTGTGCCTCCTTCTCTCCTTGTCTCCTCTTCTCCCCCCGATGGTTTCTCCTTCCTCCTTTGTCCCCAGATAGCCCGTATTTGGATGGACCTGCTGCGGCTTGTTGTTGGCAGTGTTGATGGCCCTGTCGGGTCGATTCAGAGTGATCTCTTGCTGCCATCTGCCCATTCCTCCTGCCCATCACTGTTGTGGGAGGCAGGCTTGACTGAGAAGCACAGTCCATGGAATTCAGGATCTTCAAAGAACACTGCTGACCCGAAGATGATGTAAGAAGTCATGAAGTGGCCGAGGAGATGAGCCCTTTGGTCGGTTCAAATGAGGGTTGTTGCCATGACACAGAGCTGGGCAGAGAATAGAGACCGAGTCATGAGGCTTGTGAAATCTTTGCAGACGTTTTCCCAAGTCAGGTCTGACCCAGGAATATAGTCCGATCTGCAGGTGTACAGCACGCCTTCTGCACTCCTATGAGACAGCCAGTCCTGTTGTCTCAGCCCAGGCTGCTCAGGTGCCCAAACCAGCAGTGTAAGCGCCCAGGCGATGCAGGGCATGAGGCCCAGGCTCAGCCTGACTTAGCCAGAATTACTAGGGAACCTTTGTGGACAAAATCTCAAGAGAGCTGTTTGCCCCCTAAAATTTAAGAAACAATATTATAGCTGAGCTCGGTGGTATATACATATAGCCGAGCTCGGTGGTATATATATACAGGCTTAGCCTGTAATTCCGCCCCTTTGGGAGGCTGAGGTGAGTGGATTGCCTGAGCCCGCGGGTTCAAGACCCGCCTGGGCAACTCGGCGAGACCTCATCTCTACAATAAATCAAAAAATCAGCCAGGCATGGTAGCGCATGCCTGTAATGCCGGCTACCCGGAAGGCTGAGGCAGAAGGATCGCCAGAGCCCAGCAGGCCGAGGCTGCCACTGCACTCCACTGCACTCCAGTCTGGGCGACAGAGTGAGACTCCAACTCAAAAAGAAAAAAGAAAAAGAAACAATATTATAACTTACTCTAAGAGACTTTGGTGTCATGATGTCAGGGTAATGAATTGCATGGTTCGGAAACAGATAATATCAAAATAGTGAATCATGCTCCCCAGCTTCTTCTCAGGTACATCACTGGGACTTTTCTTTTACTTAAATCCAGATACCCCATAAGGGCTGGCACATCGTCTCCTGATTCCAGAGAGTTTGCAGGGTAGTACTGGACCTTCTAAAGGGCAAGGAGGAAGGAAGGGCAGGCTGCTCCTTTGCTTCCCCGTACCTACCTCCAGCCACCAGCCCTAAGAGCAAATCTAGTCCCCTTTCATCTCCCTCCTGCTCCTCAACTTCCAGTCTCTTCCCATAAGGAAATGTCCAGGGCCTCTGGGCTGGGTGTCCCTTCACTAAGACTCTCACTCAATCAGGTGTCTATGTCTAAAGCCCACTATACTACTTATTCTGGGCCCTCCTGTTCTTTTTGGATTTAAGGTCCCTGGCATTAGAGAACAACCACATGGGGCAGCGACATATAGTGGATCCTGCGGGGACAGAACCGAGGTTGTTCTGTATCTGCAGACTGAGGACACTGGGCAAGCCTACTGGCTTAGTGAATTGAGAAACCGAGGCCTCAGAAGGCAGGAAGGAGGTGAGAAGAAGCTGGCCAGTGTGACTCTGGGTTTGATGGCCAGGAAACAGTTCCAGTTGTACTCCTGCAGCTTCCCAGGCCTTCCCAGCTTCTTCTATCCAGGAGTTTGAGTTCTGGATGGAAGAAGCTACTGAGGTTCCCTGCAATGGTGGGAGTGGGAGAGACAGGATTGATCCCCAGTGTTGTAGAGAGAAAGAAATGTCCTGGAACCTCATGTGAGAACCCAGAAGGAGTATGTCCTCAGTGGTACCACGCAGTTGGTCTTTCCTCCCCCATCCCTTCCCAGCTCCAACCAAACCCACCAGGAAGTTCAAATAGGTGAAGGTCACATGAGTGACACACTGTGGCATATCACAGCACAGGAGCTGCAGCCCCTAGGGACAGCCAAGTAACAAGCAAGGGAGCAGGTGTCTAGTCCCAGGAGTCACACGAATTTGTACAAAGAAGCCACCAACTTGAACACTAAGTTACCTGTTTCAGTTGCAGCCTTAAGGTGGCACATCTTCTTACTCTTATTCTCTCTGGTGCTTTGGCAGGTTCTGAGAGGAGAAGGGAGACAGCTGCTGTTGTCATTTTAAAATTAGACTCCACTATGATTTCAAACTCATGCATCCAATTTTATTCAAATGGACTCTTCCTTTCTGTCCAAATATATTTATATTTAGACATCAGTTCCTTCTTTTTTTAGTACTAAAAAGATGCTTTCAAATAAAGTCATTAACATTTAAAGATATTCTTATAAGGCAGTAAAGATAACTTCAAAACAATATTTTAAGTTTAAAATTCATACCAAGCCCTATATTAGATTTTGATCCTTGCTTTGGCATGTTGCAATATAGACAGCTACTGCCACGTTCCCATGATGGGACCCCTCTCCCGGGCAGCAGATGGAAACGCATTTGCAGAGAATGTTTAGACAGCTTCAGTGAGTGTGGAGAATTCCATGTAGGCATCACAGTAGTTCCTTTCTTTAGGGACATGATACTCTCTCAGCTTTGAGTGTGTGATGTGAGAAGAGTTATGGATTTCTCACATGTCCAGTCTACCCAGCCCAGTCCAGAGAGGGACAACCAATTAGCCACCATTCAGGCGGCTTCCTTTGGTGTCCCATCCTCAGACCCTAATCATCACACACGGATAGGCTGTAGGTCCAGGTTTCTCCTTGAAACCACAGAGAGATGTGAACATGTGTCTCCACTGTTTGAAAAAGCCAGTATGAGGAAATAAGACTGGCCCAGAGATAGAAACCAACCAAGAGGAGGAGACCTCCAGGGCACACTGGAGGCCTAGTGACAGATGTTTCTGACCCGGCCACAGTCTTGCCATTTCTGTGGTAACTTAAAGCTTCTAGGAATCCCTTCCTTTATTTCCTCTTAATCCTGTTTAAGTTGAGTCTCAGTAATGTGCAACCGAGAGTTCTGACTAATCGCCAGCAAGGGCTAAAGTGGGGCAGGAGCTGGGACAGAGGGATCTAGCGAGCATGGAAGCTGTGTGAGGCTGCAACTCAGCACTGTCCATGTGCGGCCAGGGAAGGAGGCTTAAGAAACCTCACACCTGTCAGGGTATCTTCATTTACTAGGAACTTGGAAATTTGGATATTTTATTGAAAAAGGCCTCCAAATTTATTTTGAAATGAGGTAAGCAGAGGGTCTTTGTCCCCAAGAACTAGAAAAGTGGGGGATCATCCTTCTGTTCAATTGGTTTTTTTGAAATCTCAAAGACTGCAAGGGTCTGTGACTGCACCTCTCTTGCATCTGACCCTCCACCTCCAGACCCATCCGTGCATCCCTACCCTGTCCCCCGGTACCACCTCACTCACCAAGAGGGGCAGAAGTTATAAGGAGTACACGGGCTTTGCATTGAAGCTTGGCTTCCAGTCTTGGTTCATTACAGCTATATGCTGAGCCTCATCTCTTCATTTGTAAAACTTAGTTAATGACAACTACTGGTAGGACCAGAGAGGAATCAAAAGGATGGGTACAAAATACTTGGCACGTAGAAAGTGTTTTGCTACAGATCTTGAAAGGTCCCTGTGTAATAGCCCATTCTAGTCAAAGTAAAGATTTTTCTCTTTGATCCTGAGTACTTTTAGAAATGACCAGCATCATTTTCCTATGCTGGAACCTGTTCGGATGTAATCATACTGCCAGACCACAAAGCCAGGTGTGTCAAACGCTCATTCTGGGGGATTTACTTCTGGGGTTCCTTTTCCTTGTGTTGTTAAAACAAATAAGTAGATGGAGCTGGGTGGTGATCCCTGTTTTAGCCCTAAGATGAGATCACTTATAGATAATCAATGCCACCTCGCATAGCATCACAGGACTGGATACGAACTTCTGAGTCATTTAATCTAGTTTCCATAGTAGTCATGTGTCATTCTCTGACAATGTGACAGGAACTTGACCAGAGTGGGACAAGAAAAGATCAAAATCACAGTTATTTTGGTAGATAATGTGTTTGAATGTAACTTTTTCTATTTATAGCTAGTAAACACCAGTCCCTAATCTAATCACTTTGATAATGCTTCTGCCTGCAAACAAAAAATTAGCACATTCAAAAACAGTGTATTTAGGGTGATAGATAATTTATGTGTGAGACCTGACTCAGTAAGTATGTAAGAAATAAACCAAGTTAATGCCTCTACTGACTCTATGCACTTAATTAGACACCTATTGTAATTATTTAGTTCCTTCAGAGATTCTAAGGATGGTCCAGGTCTCTAAAGAAAGGTCTAGAAAGGTTTTGTGAAGCAGGTTCACTGGGCAGTGGTTACCAGCTTGTCCAAGTCTGGTGAGACAGAACGCACTCCTACCCAACAAGTTCCATGAAGCAGGTTTATTACTCACAGGCAGCAAAGGACACCCAAAGCCAAGGCTCCATTGTGAGCTGATCCCCCGTGGCGCAGGAAAGCTTCCTGAGGTTGTATGGAGACTCATCTGTGTGTGACCCACTTGCTCGGCAACTGAGGGGCCCTAGAAAGCAACCCACCCTGGGTTTTATACTTTGGAGTCATAAGGATCACTGGACTACCATGTTGAAGGACAACCTATTTCTAGGAGACTAAAACAAAACCCAGGCTGTTCCAGTCAGTTTCTCCCTATCCCAGGTTGCTGCATTCCCAGCACATTCTATGGTTATTCTAGAGAACTACAAGCGAGAGAGGGAAGAGAACTGGATTGGTCCAAAGCCACCAAGAGAACTGCCCTGCTGTCCACCCCCTGGCACATGTAACTCCTTTGGTAAAGTTCATCTGTTTCATATGCTGTCTGACCTCCCTGGATCTGGAGACAGAGGTTTGTCTCATCAGATCAATATAACACTTTGGCACAATTTTAGTGCAACAGCATTTAGTCACAGCCAGGTTGTATTTCACCAAGCCCAGGAGGACTGCTACAATAGCAGGATGACCAGGACTGCTGGGAGCAGTGACCTGGCCCAGGATCCCAGAAATTCAGGCAAGAAGTTGCTAAAGAGGTCAAGGAAGGGTCCTCAGGTGACCCCACTGTGCACCCCATGGGCATGCTTCCAGAGTCTACTCATGTCTCTGTAGCGCCTGATGTGCTCTCTAGCAGGAGGTGTTGGCAAATACGTACTCCTTCCAGTTGGGGAAGAAACAGTCTGGGGCAAATCTGCTGTCTAAAACAACCTTCTTGAGGGAGTTGAGGGGTGTCTGCTGGGCTGCCAGGGCAGTGGCATTGAAGATGACAATATCTGCCAAGGTCAGGAATGAGTTTCTTACCAACGTTTTCATGAGCACTGACTTCTATGTCTGGTACCAAAGATCTGATAATGGACATAAACCAGAGTCCATTATACCTCCTGGCAGGTCCCTAGAGAGCCTGGTATACAGCTTTAGGCTGCTGGCCTAATGGTGCAACCCATTCCCAAGGTGATGTCCAGGAGCACCCGCAGAATGCCCAGTATGCGGGATCCCGTCATCCACCAGGTTTCCTGGCATGACATTGCCCATCCCATATTTAGATCCCCTGGAGTGTGGTACTTCAGAGTACCAACCCACCAGGATTTCTATTCGCTGTGTTCATGACATTTTGCCACAGAATCAGTTAAGCTGAAACAGGGCACCTCCAGCCCCCTCCCATGCTTTGGTGCCGGAGCTCCCTCAGACAGCTGGGACTTAGGTTCTGCTGGAGTACACTGTGTATTAAGCGTACTGTGTAGTTCACCACTGATGGGATGAAGTGGTTGCTCTAGTCAGTGACAAAATCAGGTGCAGGATGGCAGATCCTGCCCTTTGTCAGGTTGTCTGCAGTGGCCACAACTTGGGAGAGCTTAAGCAGGCATTGTGCTCCCAAGCCTTTGTTACCACGTCCTTGTGGAAAAAGAAATAGGTTAGTGCTCTCCTCCAAGCCTCTTGGGGACCAGTGTTTCCCACCTGTGGACAGGGGCTGAGATGGTGTAGCATCCCAGTCTCTCTATCCCAGCCCCAAGGCCGCTACCACTGTGGCACCCCATAGCCTTTATTGCTGGACTCAGACCTTACAGCCTCAGTCACCCAGCCCAGGAAGGGAGGTCACAAACTTGGCATTCCTGATAATGCTGCCCACCCAACTGGAAGGATTAGATGTTCCCAGCACCACTAGATGGACACTTGCACCTTGGTATTCCTTGGGCCCAGCCCCTACCCTCTGTGGAATCTTATATAGATTCCATGGGGAAGCACTGTGTCCAGGTTAGAGTCAGGGGGCCCTGCCTGGGGTACTATGGCAGCCTGAAACCACTCACTTGAACGTGCTTTCCAAAGGAAAAAGAATGAATGGGAATGCTGAGGTTGGGACTTCACAGATGCAGCCTAATCAGGCATTGCCTGGTCCCCACCACCCTCACAAGGCTGGTGTTTCCCAACATGTGCCCTGCCATGTTTCCCTGCACTGGAGTGCAGTGCTTAGTATCCATACTGCCCTAGTCAGACAGGGGTGCACCCCACTCACAGGCCATCTTGGCATCCTGTTGTTTTGTGAACAGCTGTTCCATCATTCATAGCTCCATGGGCCTGTATATGACAGCATGCATGGAAAGTCTGTCCTATTCCATGAGAGAGCATAGAAGAAATAAAGCCATTATTGTGCTTTTGGGCAGTGAAGGAAGGATGTTCCTTGGTTAGAATGAAGTCCCATAGGGAAACCAAAAACAATATATAAATTCCTCTCAAGTAACTGGTAGTCCCAGCATCCCCATGAATGACATCTATGTATCCCTTTCAGGCAGCAGGCTATTATCATAGTCCTTGTCCCCACACAGGGGATCCTTGAACAGTCTAGTCATTCAGCAGCCGCTCTCCTAACCAGATGACTAGGCTGCCGGTCATGGCCCCTGAGTCAGTGAAAATGTAAGAAGATAGGGTGGCCTATGAGGCTATCACCACTGCATGTGGTCCAGCTCATTGGGCAGAATGTCCACATCCAGTCTCAGTCAGAAGATGGCCATCCACTGGTCAGATGGTGGCCATAGCCCTTTGGACCCATCTGCTTGTTGTTTCACAGAGCCATCAGTAAACCATACCATACCATCAGCAGTCATGTTTCTGAAGCTTGGATCTCAGGTGGTCACAGGAGGAGCCAAAGCACCCCTTCAGGTTGCATGGTCCCTTCTGGCAAGCTAGCCATTGCTTATGGAGCCCACTGAACCCCTGGGTGCTGGCTGGACTCAGTCTTAAATGTACCACTTCCATTTAACAAGTGAGCTCTATTGAGTCTATCCAGTTTTATTGGTGGGATTTCAAAGCACCCAAGTGAGAATGGGCAATTCAGGTCACTACATGATGTGTGGCTCTCCAGCCACAAGACAGTCAGTTTCCACCAGCGCCCAACAGCAAGCAAAGAGCTACATTCAATAGAAGTATATCTGGAGGCTGCTTCAGGGCAATTATGTGTCCAAAATTCAAGAGGCTGGTGCACCCTAGCAGCATTTCCTGCTGCCAGAAACTCCAACCAGCATGCATGGAGATGAACACCTGAATTTTATTGGGCTAGCAGGCTCTGAAGGTTTTAAAGGCAGTGTCTGGGACATGACTTGTTAAATGACTTCCAAGGCTTGTTACCAAGAAGGGCCTCATTCAAAGCTGGTGGTTTTTCCAGTCAACTTGACTATGGAGACAAAGAGAACACCAGGTGCGGTACGTACACTCTAGTACCAAATAGGCCTGCCAGCTATCGGGCTTCCTTTTCATCAAAGCTGCAGGGCCAACAATTTTGCTTGATGGTATCTGGGCTATTTATTTGGCCTCCCACCCAAGTGGCCTTGGCCTGTGACAGTCCATTGTTAGTCTCCATGCTCTGAAGTCCTTTTTGAATGACCAAAGTCAACAGTGTGACAGGATGGTTTGTAACTTCCATTTAGCATGCAGTACTGCTTTTGTTGAACAATCCACTGGGGCTTGGAGAGCTGAAGTGGCAGGTAGGAGTGTTAAACCCAAATTTCAAAATCCGAGAGACCACCAAAGAGCCAGCTCTGATGCAAACACACAAGGGTCTTTATTCAGGCTCGAGTCTGGGCTCACGAACGAAGCCAGCTGTGGCTTCAGGGACGAGAGACCCGATCCAGCATGGCAAGCAGTCTTTATACCCCATTACAGAGGGAGGGGAAAGAACTCTAAACTTGGTTTTACATGATTGGGTAATCTCTCCTAATGGGTACAGGAACACTTGGTATTGGTAGGTGCCTTTCGTGGGCTTCAACCTGACTGCCCGTGATTGACAGAAACCCACCCAACGGGCAGAGTGGAATGTCAGATAAGTAGGTTCATACAGTCACTGCATATAAATTAACCTGAGCAAGCAGGCAGATTACTAGCGTCTCCAAGTCTGCAGCAAAGGAATGTCTGAAAGGGGCTTATCGCTTTAACATTTACATCCCGTTGTAAAAGCAGAAGTCAGCATGGCAATTGGGACTAACAATGCTTAACCCAAGAGTTCTAAATACAAACACTACTTAAGACATTATATAATTACACAATCGGTCGCTACCCGGCACCTGACATATGCCTAATTCTACGGGGTCTGAGGTAGGATTTAAAGTACTAAGATTTCATAAAGTACAATGAACATGAGGTAGGGATATATAAAATA